>NC_007090.3:4952400-4987400 GCF_000004695.1 Dictyostelium discoideum AX4
TTTTTTTTTTTTTTTTTTTTTTTTTCTTTGGATATTAAAAAACGTTTTTTTTTTTTTTTTTTTTTTTTTTTTTTTTTTTTTTTTTTTTTTTTTTTTTTTTTTTTTTTTTTTTTTTTTTTTTTCAAAAAGGTAAAAAAAAAAAGTGGTTTTTAATTAAATCGGTTTTGAGATAACATGTTAGGGAAAGAAATTTTGGGGTAAAAAAATTTTGGTTGGAAGGTTTCAAACTAATTGGGCCCAAAAAAAAAAAAAAAAAAAAAACTTTTTTTTTTTTTTCCAGGGGGGGGAAAACCATTTAATGAAAGGTTTTTTTTTTTTTCAAACCTTTTTTTTTTAAAATTTTTTGAAATTTGGGGTTTTTTTTTTTTTTTTTTTTTTTTTTTTTTTTTTTTTTTTTTTTTTTTGGAAAAAGCAACTAAAAAAAAAAAGGTGAGGAAAAAAAAAAAAAAAATAAAAACTGAAATTTCATTTTTGCTGTAGTTCATTTATGACCAAAGTAAACAGAAAAAGAATATATATTTTTGAATATGGCCAACGCACCAACAAACTCACGTGGTGCGAAAATTTTTTTTTTTTTTTTTTAAAATTTATTATTTTAATTTAATGGATTTCAAGACTTGAGTTGATTATTAATTTCAATTACAATTTTACCAAATGAACCTTTATTAACATGTTTAAAAGCATTTATTGCATCATTGAAATTATAAACTGTGTATCAATTAATTTTCAATGAAATCTTCACGAGGAGCCACAGACCATGAATATTGATTCTTTATAGATGAGATCATAAATGTTAATGTCAACTTTTAAAAAACCAATTGAATAGATATGACCTTGTGGTCTTGGTACATGAATGGCTTTATTAAAATAATCACCACCAACCACATCAACTACATGATCAACATCTTGACCATTTGTCAACTCCATTATATTTCTTCACTATGCTAATCCATATATTCAGCCAATCCATCCCCATCGATAGGTCCACCAAGAAAGTATTGATCCTCTTGTTTTTTCTCATCTCTAAATTGCCAATGTGAACAGAAATGTGTTAAAACTCTATCATTTATTTTAAAATTTTAACATTTTTACCAATCTTTGTAACATATATCCACAACAATCACTTGCTAGAATTAATCCAATTTATATCTTGGTTCATATTCTCCTAATAAAATTATTGAATTATAGAGTAATTTAATGAAATTGATGATATTTTTAATAAAACTTGATTTTCTTTTGGTAACCAATTCTAGAATTGAAATTTCTTTTTGTTTTAATCCTGAAAATCCATTTTCATATGATTCAATAACCCATGCTTTCATCATTTTTTTTTTTTTTTTTTTTTTAAATTATTGTTGGAATTATTGCTGTAATAATTTAAAATAAAAAAAAAAAAAAAAAAAATAGTGGTTTTTTCACCCACTGGATCTTTTGTTGAACATTCAATGTATGTTATTACTTTTTTTTTTTATTATTGTTATTATTATTATTATTTTTTTTTTTTTATTTTTGAAAATAAACAGAGATTCTCTAAAAAAAATAATAATAATATAAAAAAAAATTAAAAAAATTAAGTACCACCAAAGATAAATGTGTAATTGATTAACCCATCATGATTTTCTGTCCAAAACACAAATCAATTTTTTTTATTTTTTTATATTTATTTTTTTTATTTTTTTATATTTATTTTTTTTATTTTTTTTTTCACCTTTTTTTTTTTTTGTTGTTTCATTTTTTTTTATTTTTCTTTTGACCTTTTTTTTTTTTTAAATTATTTTTTCTCAAGATTTTTAATTTATCTACTTTTTTTTTTTTTTTTTTTTTAAACACACAGATTCATAACGCGTAAAATATATATAAAAAAAAAAATACCCCCTTTTTTTTTTTTAACACACAACATATCTTTTCAATTTTAATTATTAAATAAAAAATAAAAAATAAAAAATAAATGGAAAAAAAAAGAACTTTAAGTGTAAATAGTGGTAATAATGAGTTAATACCACCACAACCACCTTCTTCCCCAAAAACAAAAAACAGTTTAAATAATATTGAAAATAACGAATGTAATAATAATAATAATAATAATAATAATAATAATAATAATAATAGTAATAGTAATAATTTGAATAATAGTAATAATAATAATATTAATACCTCATCAAACAGCATTAATAGTTCAAATAGTATCAATAATAGTATTGATAATATTGATAATAAAGATAACCATCAACAAAAATACTATTTACCACCATCAAAAATGAATTCATCACAAGAATTTCAAAGTTATTTAACTCCAAATAAAAATAACAATAATAGAAACAACAATAATAGAAATAACAATAATAATAATAACAATAATAATAATAATGAAGGAACAATTCAAAACTTTACATCAAGAATGCTTAATTCAATTATAATGTATATGATCAGACCATTTTTAGTTGGTGCATCTGCTTCATTTGGAATCAGTATTGGTATGTTTTATTTCTCCCCCTTCCCTCCTTCCTTCCTTCCTTCATCACCATCATAATAATTTTAATAATAATAATATTAATAATAATTATAATCATCATATATTTATGAATTTATCTAACCATTATTTAAATTATTTAGGATATGTTCTTTTCGACTTTTGCCACAATAAATTAAAATTGAAATGGGAAGGCAAATAAACTCTCCTTTTCTTTATTTTTATTTTTACTCTTTTTCTTTATATATATAATAAAATATATAAAATGTATTTTTTAAAATAAACTACAATTTTTTTTTTCTATCCATACTATTTAAATTACTTTTATTGGTTTTTACATCTATATTTTTTTTTTTTTCTTTTTTTCTTTTTTCTTTTTTCTTTTTAAAATTCCTTTTTTTTTTTTTTTTTTTTTTTTTTTTTTTTAAATCTCTTTTTTGGTATTATTGTAAATAAGATTATACTCCATCGTCGTCTATTTTTAAAAGATAGTAAAGAGTTAGTATTTATTTATTATTATTATTATTATTATTATTAAATGTGGTGGTTGTTATTGTTGAAATCATACCATTGAATACCATGAATTCGACGATACCAAAAGCAAGACTACTGTTATTGGTAGCATTACTCTTAAAAATGTTATTAGTTTTATTATTGAAAGAATTGATTGGTGATGGTGATGATTTTGTGGATGAATTTGATTTTGATGAAGTGGCAGATGCAAAACCGCTTGGTATTCTTGTTGATGACGATGATGATGCTGAAGCTGTATATAATCTATTCACTTTAATAGATCCTCTAAGTACTGATCTTGTTGCAAAATTCATCATTTTTTTTTTTTTATCTCGTTTTTATAATCCTTTTATTAAAAAAAAAAAATAAAACCAATAACAATAATATGATTTGACTGATTTCAAATTTTTACGAATTACAAAAAAAAAAAAAAAAAAAAAAATCAAAAAAAAAACAAAATGAACAAAAAAAAAAATCAAAAATGAAAATAAGGATTCCATTTTTTTATTTTTCTAAACAATTTATAGTTCCCAAAAAAAAAAAAAATAAAAATAAAAATAAAAATAAAAATAATGAATATATTAAAAAAAAAAAAAAAAAAAAAATGTATACAGATTTTATTATTGTTATTTTTTTTTTTTTTTGTTTTTTTTTATAATTCATCCATTCCTTGGTTATAATTAATTTTATTAGTATAACCTAATTTTAATCTAGCTTTATCATCATTGATTGTAAAATTTTTTGAAGAATAAATTAAACCAGTTTTAGTGAGTAATGGTAAACCTTTTAAATTGAATAATTTCCAAATTAAAGCCATAATCCATACTAGTGATAAGGCTATTGGAGTTGGTAAAACCATATGAAGTTTATTTGTAGAGACACCTTTCTTTTTGAATCTGTCAGTGAAAAATTTACGATATTGTACAGATTCGCCATCGGTTAAATGAAAGATATCTTGGTTGTCACCTTTTTCAATTGCCAATCTAATTCCATAGGAAGCATTCTTTGCATGCACAATTGATAGGTAATTCTTTCCACCACCGATCCAAAACCATTGGAATTTATTACATAATCCAACGAGATAATCTAAAACGTTGTCTCTGCTACCCCAAACCAATGGCAATCGAATCACAATGGTTTTCATTCTACTCATCGACGATTGTGTTGCTAATAAAAACTGTTCAGAGATTGCTTTACTTTTATTATACCACCCCAATTGCTCGATGGGGGGGTATGGCGTGTCCTCGGTGGCGTTGTTTATATTTTCGCCATTCATTATCACGCCTTCACTACTTATGAAACAAAATACACTGACTGATGATGTACTTGACTGGTTACATATATTGAATAATAATTCAGTAGCATCTATATTATCTTTATATAATTCTTGAACAGATTCTGAATTTGTTTCTAATTTCGCAGCACAATGAATAACTATATCACAACCTTTAATCGCTTCAGTCAAACCTTGTTCGTCATGTAAAGAGCTCATAACGGGTGTTGCTCCCATTTGACTTAAAACTTTATTTGATGTTTCTGATCTACTTAATGCAAATACTTTATATCCATTTGATATTAATTCTTCAATTATATATTTTCCTAAAAAACCACTACCACCTGTTAAAAATACATTTTTCATTTTTTTATTTTAATTTAAAATCAATTTTATTCGTTTTTTTTTAAAAAAATAAAAAAGTACAGAAAAAAAAATAAAAAAAAATAAAAAAAAAAATTTGAAAAAAGATATTTTTTTTTTTTTTTTTTGGAAAAAGGTTTTTGATTTTTTTATTTATTTGTTTATTTTTTTTTTTTTTTTATAATTGAGACAAAATCTTAAATCACTTAAAAGATATATATAAAATTATCATTTTTATTTTGAAAAAAAAAAAAGAGAAAATAATTGATTTGGCTCATGTGTATAAAAATTTAAAAATATTATATCTTTTTAATTTAACTTTTTAACTATATGATTATATACAAATAATTTATTAAAAAATGAAAAAAAAAATTAAAAATAGATCACAACACTGTTTTTTAATTAAACTATATTTTTTTTATTTTTTTTTTTTTATTTTTTTTTTTTTTTTCAAATAATTGTAAAACCCATTCACCCCTCTCTATTTATATATTATTTTTTATTTTATTTTATTTTATTTTTTTTATTTTTAATTTTTTTTATTTTTTATTTTTTTTTTTAATTAATTTAATTATTTTTTTTTTTTTTCCTTTTTTTTTTTTTTTTTTCTTTTTTTTTTCCTCAACCTAATAATATCAAAAACATTTTAAAATAATTAAAAATATTAAAACTATTTAATTGTATAAAAAAAAAAAAAAAAAAAAATTATAAAAAAAAAAAATATGGAAATAATTATAAATAGAAATGAAATTAATTTTGATAATAATAATAATAATAATAATAATAGTAATAATAATAATAATTTAAATAATAATAATAATAATAATAAAAATAATAATAAAAATAATTTAAATGATAATGATAATAATAGTAATAATAGTAATAATAATAATAATAATAATAAAAGATTTAAATTTCAAAATAAACCTATTATAGTATTACCAATTTATTTACAACGTTTTATTTTAAAAATTATGATTAGTGAAGTTTGTAGAAAAGATAAGAATCAAGATTACTATAAATCAATTTCATCTGAAAAAAGATATAAATGTAAATTAATTAATTTTGCATTAACATGTAAAGAATGGTTTAAAACAATTTCAAAGAATTTTTTCGTTGCAAATGATTTTTCAATTTTAAATTCAAATTATAATTCAAATTCCAAGTATTCATTATTGAAAATTGAAAATATTAGAGTTTTAAGATTAACACAAATTTACTCAAAAGAGTATTGTTTAAAAATTCAACAACAATTATTACCAAAATTAGAAAATCTTAAAAAAGTTATTCTAACAAGTACATTCACCAATACAGATGATAAATGGTACAGTTTTGGTAACGATATTCCTTTAATTCAAAATTATAAAATTGACATAAATGTTGATATTCATGATATTTATGAAATTCAAGATAATATAATACTAAACCAACCACAACAAAGTAGTATAAATACTAATATTAATTTAAATGTTTCACTTTTAAATATTTGGTCTGATTTTGATGAGGAATGTGAATTGGTTGCATTAAACTATATAAATTATTTTAAACCTAAAAAGTTATTATTATTTCCAACCACAAATATAATCCAATTTTCAAAAGGTTACGAACTTTTTAATAATTGTTTATTATCATTCAAAGAATTAAATTATTATGAACCAATTACAATTGATGAATTATATCATTTATTAAAATCTTCTCCAAAAATTAAATATTTATCATTTCAAATTTGTTTTGATACATTAATTTATTATTTAAGCGGTAATAATAATAATAATAATAATAATAATAATAATAATAATAGTAATGATGCTAATGCTAATGGTACAACATGTTGTACTTGTAATACATCAAGATCAATTCAAGAATTTAATGAGAAATGGTTATTTATTTATAATACAATTTTAAATCATAAATATTTAACATCATTATCCATTACACATCGTTGTCCTGAAAGTTTTGAATTGAATCAGTTTTATACTGGTTCTTATCAATCAAGTTCAACATCGATATCGAGGGAATTTATTGAGAATTTCGGTTCAATGATTTTAAATAATCAATCAATAAAGTCATTAAGATTATCTGGATTTCATACACCTTCACTATTTGAATATGTTATGGCAAATAAAAGAATAATAAAGTATAAATCGGAATTCATTGATACTTTAAATAATTCAAAATATTATATTGACACAATTAGTAATTTATTAAAAATTAATCCAACAATTATTAAATTTCATTTACATGAAATTAGTTTCACTGGTGATTATATAAGGAAAAACTATTTAACATTTAAATGTTTTTATAATAAATCAATTAAAAATTAAATAAAATTGAATCCATATTGTGATTTCAAAAAAAAAAAATAAAAAAAAAAAAAAATAAAATGAAAAATAAAAAAGATTTTTTTTTATTTTTTTTTTTTTTATTTTTTTTTTATTTATTTTTCGAAAGCCCAAAGTAAAACAACCTCTTAAAAAATACTATAAAAAAAAATAAACAATATATTTATTTATTGTTTTTTTTAAACTTTAATACACTTAATTTTTAAGAAAAAAAAAACTTAGAAATAACACTTATATAAATATTGATACTATTTTTAGCAATCAAATTTATTTAATTTTTTTTTAATTTTTTTTAATTTTTTTTTTTTTCGTGTGCTTCAAAACCACCATTGTTTTGTTTACAATCCAATAGAATTTTGAAAATCAAATTAAAAATAAAAAAAAAAATAGATCCACTTAAAAATATACAAATTTTAAAATTGAGAAAAAATAAAGAAAGGAGATTTTCAAGATTCTATCAAAATAGATTTATAAAAAAGGTAATTCTAAAACTGATTTATTAATTTTTTTTTTCAACATGTTGTTGGTGTTTTTCTGTTATTAAATTTATTTTTAGAGTACTCAGCTAGTCATACTAAAATTGAGAAAAAAAAAAAAATAATAATAATAAAAATAATAAAAATAATAAAAATAATAAAAATAATGGGATTGTGTTGTTTTTGGATATTGAAAAAAAATAAAAATAAAAAATAAAAATAAATAAATAAAAAATTGAATCTCAATACAATGATCCAAATCACCAACTTTTTTTTATTTTTTATTTTTTTTTATTTTTTTTTTTTATTTTTTTAATTTTTTTTTTTTTTCACTCACACAATATTAATTATTTATAGATTTTTCAATCTGTAGAATTTTACACTTACAACAATATAAAGATTTATCCCCAAATCCAAAAAAAAAAGCAATTAACTATTATTTGTTTTATTTTTTGAATATATAATTCTTTTTAACTTTTTTTTTTCTTCTTTATTTTTCTATTTTTAAAAAAGAATGGAAAATCAAAAAAAAAATAATTTTAATCAAATTGATTATTTTAGATGGGCCGACTATAGTAAAAATAATAATAATAATAATAATAATAATAATAATAATAATATTAATAATAATAATAATAATAATAATAATAATAATATAAATAATAATATTGATAATAATAATAGTTTTTATCGTTTCATTAGTCCTCCATTTAATAAAATTAATAATAATAATAATGCTAACAATTTCAATAATATAAATAATAATAATAATAATAATTTTAATAATTATCAACTAAATGATGGCAATAAGATTTCAATTAATAATATTTTAAATGATAATACAACCACTACCAATACATCAGCAAATCAAAACTCTGCTAACACAAACAAAACATATAATTTCTCAAAAAATGAAAATGGAATTGTTTATGAAATTGATAATTTTATATTGGATTCCAATTTAGTTCGTGAACAACCATTCAATAATTTTAATTACCTCAATATAATAAATAATATTCAAAATTTCCTTCAATTAATTTCAGGAAAGGTAGCTATTTAATTTAATAATAGTTAATAATGATATTAAATAAATACTAATTAAATTATACAAAATAATAAGGTAAATTTATTGAATGTTATTTTGGGCATATTGGTTGATGATGTGAATAGATATTCAGTAAATCCGAATAGTATGTCAATTATTCCATCTGATAATTTTCCAACACCTCAGTTACCACTTGAAACTAATACTGATTTAAATAACACTTCAGATTGCTCATCAACTACCTTTTCATCACCTCCATCTTCTGCATTTAATTCACCAAATCTCCAGAATGATTATACTCAACCTCAAAATCAAAAATCACAATCCTCAACAATTGTTAAAAAAAATAGTAGTAAAAGCAAATCAAAAAACAATAAACAATCAAAAGATGATGGAGAAACCAATGATGGTGAATCACCTGAAATTGAGGAAAAAAGAGTTATAAGATTAGATATGAATCTTAATCCAAATCCAACTATACCAAAAAGAGGTAGACCACTAAAAGTAAGACCATTTGAGTGCTCCATTTGTAAAATAAAATGTTCAATATATTGGAGAAGAATATTGATTAATGAAGTTCGTACCTCTGTATGTAATGCATGTGGTCTTAGAACAATGAAAAAAACTAAAAAGGAAAATATAGAAAAAAAAAAAAATAAAATCAGTAATATTTTAAATGACCATAATTCTGAAATAGATAACCAAATAATTATTTATCTTAATCAAAAAAAAACAACCACTACTACAACAACCACAACAACTTCAAGCACAAATAACCTAAACAATAATAATAATAATAATAATAATAATAATAATAATAATAATAATAATAATAATAATAATAATAATAATAATAATAATGATAACAATAATAATGATAACAATAATAATGATAACAATAATAATGATAACAATAATAATAATAATAATAATAATAATAATAATAATAATAATAATAATAATAATAATAATGATAATTATAATGATAGTATTTATTCAAGATTGTATAGTGATGATTATGAAGATGAATATTATGAAGGTGAAGAATATGAAAATGAAGACGAGTAACTATTTAATGGTGGTTCTTTAAAAATTTGGTTGTTTTTTTTTTTATTATTAATAAATTTGTAATTTTTAAAAAATATATTATAAATCGAATTTATTTTTCACTTTTTTATATTAATTAATCTGGATTTCTAATTAAATTTTTAATTCAATATAAAGTTTATTTTTTTTAATTTAAAAGTGAGAAAATAAAAAAATAAATAATATTAAGTTTATTAAAATACATAATATAAATCATTTTTTTTTTTTTATATTTGAATTTGTGGTGTATATATCATTTATGAAAATAGAGAAAATTTAAAAAAAAAAAAAGAAGAAAAAATCAAAAATCAAAATTAAAATGGTTGGATAAGAAATATTTAAAACTGGTCTTAATGAAAAAAAAAAAAAAAAAAAAAAAAAAAAAAAAAAAAAAAAAAAAAAAAAAATAAAAACAAATTTAAATATTTGGACCTATCTCTATTTGTTTTTTTTTTTTTTTAAATCTTTTAAAATTTTTTTTTTATTAAAATAAAATAAATGTTTTTTTTTTATTGACTCTATAAACAAAAATATTATTCAAAACAAAAAAAAAATAAAAAAATAAAAAAAAAAAAAATAAAAAAAATTGAAATTTTATTGATAACCACCCTTTTTTTATTTTTTTTTTATTTTTAAAAAAAAAAAAAAAAAAATTTTGATCTTAAAAATAATAAAAAAATGGATTTTAAAAATATTAAAAAAATGATCCAAAAAAAAAAAAAAAATATTATTACAACCCTTAAATAAAATTTGTAAAAGGTAAAAAAATTTTTTTCAAAAAAAAAAAAAAAAGTTAAATCTCTAATGAAAGTCCACCCAAAATTCTTTTAAAAAATTCAAAAAAAAATTTTAATCCTTAAAAATACCTATATTTATCCCAAACCCCCAAATTTAAATAAAATAAATTTAAAATAATTTAAAAAAAAAGGGGAAATTTTTTTTTGGTTTTTTTTTTTCAAAAATTTTTTTTTTTACCCCCAATTCATTAAATTTTTTTTCACAACCCCTTTCCAAACCCATTTTTTTTTTCCCCTTTTTTAAAAAAAAAAAAAAAAAAAAAAAAAAAAAAAAAAATAATAATAATTTTTTAAAATGGTTAAAAGAAATAATAATAATTCAATTAATTATGAAATAAATAAAATAATTCCAGTACAAACAACCAAAGATATAAATTCCAAAAGAGAAAAAGAAATCCATGTGCAAATTAAAAAAATCAATTCTAATAGAACTTTTGTTTATGAAAATGTATTTATAAATTTTTTTTTTTTTTTTTTTTTTTTTTTTTTTTTTAAAATCTTATTATAATTTAATTATTGATATTAATCTTTTTATTTTTTAAATCTTTTTTTTTTTTTTTTTTTTTTTTTTTTTTTTTCTTTTTTTTTAAGATTCATAGACACATCTTATTGGTTTTAGAGAACTTTGGAAGTACAAAGAATCTTTTTCTCGTCCTTTCAGACTGTCTTGCAACATTGAAAGGTTATGATTCTCAAGAGTACCAATTACAACTTGAGCTACAAACCATTTCTGATTCAACTACAACTACTACAACAAACACTGTTTCCACTGTTGCCACTGCTTCCACTTCCAAAACTGCCACTTCCAAAAATGTCATTTCAAATATTGAAAACAATACTAATAAGAGTCAACCATTGGAATCAAATGATTTAACTCCACCATCATCTAAATCATCTAATTCTTCCCCTTCAACATCTCCAAGCAAAAGAGTTTCCAAATCTAAAACAAGGGTAACAAAGAAACCAAACCAAGTTATTTCCACTAGTTCTTCTGGTGAAACTGAAAATCTTACTACAACCAGTACTGCTGATACCACTGCTACCACTGATACTGCTGATACAACCGATGGCACAAATACAAGAACTAGCAATACATCCAGTGATGATACCACTACAGAATCAACCAAGAAAAGAGGTAGACCATCTAAAATTCAACCAGACAGTTGCTATGTTTGTAGAAGAACCTTTACTTCATATTGGAGAAAAGGTATCTTCAATGACCAAAATGAAGATCTTTGCAATCCTTGTGGTTTGAATTATTTGAAAAAAGGAAAAAAAGAACAAATTTCAAAAAATCAAAATAGTATCCACAATATTTTAAACTAACCTTTCTAAATCCTTTTTGATAATTATCAAAAAACTATTTTTTAAAAATCAAAATAATGTAACATTTTTTAATCATTAATAATAATTTGTAAATAAATAAATAAATAAAGCATATAATCATTTATTTAATTTTTATTTTATTATTTTTATTATTTTTATTATTTTCAATATTAAAAACTCCACCACAGTTGGTTTTATTTTGAGGTGTTGATCAATCTATACCAATTCCAATTGATCATTGAAATCATTAATTATACCACAATAGTAAGCTGCCATCAATTCACCTAAACTACATTCTAATTCAATCGAACCATAGATGCCACAATATAAAAAAAAAAAAATAAAAAAAAAAAAAAAAAAAAAAGGATGGCCAAATCAGAAAAAAAAAAATAAAAATAAAAAATAAAATAAAAAAAAAATAAAAAAGAAAAATAAAAAATTTGATTATTCTAATAAAAAAAATTAAATTTTTAAAGATGTAATTGATAATGCCAAAAAAAAAAATACATTTTAAAAGTGATAAACATAATAATAATTATTTTTTATTTTAAATAAAATACTATTTAATTTCATTACTTAAAAATTTTTATTTATTTTTAGATTATTTTTTACGAAAATATCTAAATTTTTTTTATGAAAATATCTGAATTTTTTTTATGAAAATATCTGAATTTTTTTTATTTTTTTTTTTTATTTTTTTATTAAAGTTTTATTTTCTCTGCAACTCTACTTTGGTTGTAAACATTATTTTAATAATAATAATAATAATAATAATAATAATAATAATAATAATAATAATAATAATAATAATAGTTATAATAATAATATTCATTATGCTTTAAATAGTATTGATCTATTGTTAATAAATTAGTCCAATTTTGTAAATTTATAGAATCTATTATCGAAGTTTCTTAGTTGTCACCTTTCATGGATAGAATTTTTTTTTTTCAAAATAGAAATTGCCTCAAATGTATAATGAATTCGAAATAGAATTCGTTATACATTTGAAACAACTTCTATTTTGAAAAAAAAAAATTCAATGTATGAAGGTGACAACTAAGAAAGTTCATAATGAAATTCAAGATGCCAATTGGTCCAGTATCGTTCTAATCTTTTTGATGATAAATATGGTCATAATTAGTATCTTATGGTATTATTTGAACACGATTGGGTGTATCAATTTTATTGGTGATCAAATTTATTTAACTGCTTGATCAATTTTAAAATAAAAATAAAAAAGTAAAAATAAAAAATTTTTCAAAGCAAGTATCGATAATGTGATCTATTTAATTTTTTTTTTTTTTTTTTTTCTTTCTCTTTTTTTTTTCTTTTTATTATTTTATTATTTTATTGTTTTATTGTTTTATTATTTTACATCATTATTTGCTTATTAGCCTTTAATTTTTCCTTTAATTTTGTTTTTTTTTTTATAAAATGGAATCAAATACATTAACAATTAAAATTATAATAATAAACAATAATGAAAACAATAATGATAATAAGAGAAGATGAATAGTCAATGGAAAAATTCTATAATTTGTAATTCTTGCAGTTTAAAATGTATGGTACTAAGTTATAAAATAAATAAAATAAAATAAAAAAAAAAAAAAAAAAAAAAAAAAAAAAAAAAAAATACAGAAAACACAACTACCTTATAAAAATATTTTTGTTTATTATATTTTTTTACTTTCTTTCTCTTTCATATGAATTATAGGGTTTTAACCATTATTTCGATTTGGTAAATTTTGGAACCAAATCATTTGTATCTAATGGTTGATTATCATTAATAGTATTATTTGCATTATAAATACTATTGATATTATTAATATTTTTTAAATTACTATTATACAATTGTACTTATTATTATAAATATGTTTAAAACAGTTTGAGTTATATTTAAAACTATTGGTATAATTATTTATAATAAATTAATAGGTGGGAAAATCGAAATCAATAAATAAGTTTTGATCTATAATATTGTTTTCATCATCATTATCATCATTATTATTATTATTATTATTATTATTATTATTATTATTATTATTATTATTATTATTATTATTATTTTTATAAATGTTTTGATTATTTTGATTTAAAATTAAAGAATCAATATCATCATTAATTTTATTTTTATTATTTTCTTCTTTTCTCTCAATAAAATAACTTGTATCACAATCATTTTCAACAAATGGTTGAAAAACCAATACCTTTTGATCTTCATAAATTTTCCAATTAATTTCTGAAAAGAATGGATGACATTTAACTTCATCAACACCATTTGCACCTAATCTTACACTTGGATTTGGATCTAATAATTTTTCAATTAAATCAATTGCCACTGGGTATAGCTTTTTAGGAAAATAAAGTTTTTTTTTATGATTTGTAATTTTATTAAATATTATTCTTACATTTTTTTCATCATTATCTGATTTTGGATTAATTGATTCATTTGGTTCATCTTCTTGAAATGGTGGATAACCAATTAAAAATTCATACAAAATGATTCCCAATGACCACCAATCAATAGTTTTACCATATCCTTTACCCAAAATTACCTCTGGAGGAATATAATATGGAGTACCAAGAATCTTTTGATTTTCAGTAGTGTTATTATTATTTGTGTTGTACAAAGTAAAAGAATTCTTTAAAATTTTAATATTACAACTTTCATCAACAAAATCAAATTTTGATAAACCAAAATCTGCTAATTTAATATGACCATTTGAATCTATTAAGATATTATCTGGTTTTAAATCTCTATGAATTATACCATGGTTATGAAGATATTCTAAACATATTATTATTTGAGCAATAATATTCTTTGTTAAATCTTCAGGCATATTATTATTAAATGAACGTAATAATGATGCACAATCACCACCATTTAAAAATTCCATAACGAAAAAAAGTTTTTTATCAGTTTGAAATGAAGAAAATAATTCTACAATAAAATTACATTTATAATTTGACAAAATTGTTTTTTCAATATTAACTTGATCAACCATCATTTTTTTAATTGTATCACTTTTTTTTATTACTTTTATTGCTACTGTTTTTTTGGTTATTTTATTTTCTGCCAAATAAACCTTTCCAAATCCACCTTTTGAAATCACTTTTAAAAAATTAAAATCATCTAATGGTGTAATTTTGGTTGAACATATTGAAATAATATCATGTGATAATGGTTTTACTTTTGGTTGAGATAAAACTGGACTTTCAAATTTTGGTGATGATATTGAAAGGTCATTACTTTTTTTTATTTTATAATCTTGATAAAATTTATTTGAACAATTGGTATTAATGAATTGGTAATTTTCAATTTCACCATACTCTATAAACCTTTTTTTATTATTTATTTTTATATAAATAATTTTATATGTAACTACATTATCACTAAATAAATTTCAATAATTAGTATTTTTTTTATTTTTTTTTTTTTATTTTTTTTTATTTTTTTAAATTAATAATGTAAAAAATAAAATAAAAAAATGAAATAAAATAAAAATTAAAACATACTCCAATTTTGAATAATAATCAGAAAAGTCATTTTTAAAATGTGGTAAATTTTTATTTATTATAAACATTTATATTTTATTATTGTATGATCAGATTAGGATTTAGAAAATAATAATTATGATATAAATTTAATTATCCGGTCGATTTATTTTTATTTATTAAATTGTACCCTTTATCATACAACAAATATTATTAAAAATTAAAAAAAATAATAATTTAAAAATTAAATAAAAATAATGCTTTTGTTTGTAAAATAGCAAAAAACCGTTTTGATGAATTCAATACCAATTTAATCATTCCTGGAATAAAAAAAAAAAAAAAAAAAAAAAAATATTATTGTTTTTTTTTTATATATTTATTTTTATTTTTATTGAAATTTCAATGTATAGATAGTTACTACTACCACGCTAAAAAGAATCACAGATGTGTGTTCAAGTGGGGTTTGAAATAATTTTTTTTTTTTTATTTGAAAAAAATAAAATTTTAATACACATAAACAAATAAAAAAAAAATAAAAAAAAATTCACTTATTTTCACACATTAAAAAACCACACTACATAAAAATAGGAAAAAGAAATATATTTAGTATTGTTATTACATCTATGTTGGTTATAATTTACAAATTTATCCAAACGAATTTTTTTTTTTTTCGTTTAATTATACCATTATTGGTAATATTTATGGAAAAAAAAACAAAATACAAAATGAAGTGTATGAAAATTTTATATTTAATTTTAATTTTAATTCTATTTTTAATTTTTATTTTATTATAATCTATATTTTTATTTTTTTTTGAAATCTAGTTTTGCAATATGTTTAAAAAAAAAAAAAAAATAAAAATAAAAATAAAAAAAACAAAAAAAAAAAAATGGTTAAAATCCTTTAATTATTACAAGCATGATGTTATTTGAATGTGTTAATTTTTTTTATTCATGTAGTGTAATCGACATGCATTTCAAAATAAAATATATATTTTCTATTTTAAAATTGTTATTTAAATATAGAATGATTGGATGTTTTTGGTTTTTTTAAAAAAAAAAAAAATTAATTTATATATTTATAAATGATTAATACATAAATAAATTTAAAAAGGTAGCTTTTTATTAAAATATTTTTTTTATTTAAAATTGTTTGGTAAAGATATAGATTAAAAATGATTTTTTTTTTTTTTTTTTTTTTTTTTTTTTGAAATGTTACAATTATTGTTTAAAAAATTATTAAAAAATGAATTTGATTTAAAAAAATGTTGGAAAAGTAAAAAAAGATTTAGAAAGAGGTTAGTTCAAAACATTTTTGATACTATGTTTTTGTCTGGAAAGTCTCTCTTTCTTTTCTTTATTCATGTAGTATAGTCCACATTCATTGCATAGGTCAACTACAACACCATTATCTGTACCTCTTCTCCAATATGGAGTTTCGGTTACTTTACAGACATAGCAATTTTCTGGAAATATCCTTGGTGGTCTTTCTTTTACCTTGCTTTCTTCTGTGATATCATCAGTGGTTGTAGTAGTACCGATAATATTGGAGTCAGTAGTAGTAATGGGAGTGGTGGTGGTGGTAATGGCAGTGCTAACATTTCCTTTTGTCTTGGTTTTGGAAATTCCTTTTGTTTTTGATGATGGTGGTTTAGAATCATTTGAATCCAATGGTGGAGTATTATCGACATTGTCTTCATCACTATCATCTTTGTCTTGATCATCTTTTTGATCATCTTCTTCATCATCACTACTATTCATATCAATTGGTTTGGAACGTACACCACGTGTTTTTGGTTTTGAAACTAAGGCGGAATTATTATTTTTGGTAAGTGAATTGGAAGTGGTGGTAGTAGTAGTGGTAGTGTTAGTGGGAGTTGAAGTAGAAGTGGAAGCAGTGGAAAGAGCAACACTGGTATTAACAGGGTTAACTGATAATGAGGCAATGGCTGTGGTAATGGCGTTTTCATTGATTGTGTTTTGACTGGTATTAACACTATTAACTGGTAAAAGTAATTCTGATGTATCGCTAGAATATTGTAATTCCAAACACTCTAGCTCAGCATTCAAACTGGCTTCAAGAGCATCAAATTCTTTCAATGTTACATGGAAGTCTTTTAGGAGCATTGGTAAATTCAACGCAAGAGTAGCATTTTCCAAAGCCAATTTAAGATGTCTATGAGCCTATATTTTAAATTATTTAATAAAAAAAAAAAAAAAAAAAAAAAAAAAAAAAAAAAAAAAAAAAAAAAAAAAAAAAAAAAAAAAAATGAAAATAATAAAAATAAATTAATAAAATAAAAATAAAAAAAATAATTTATAAAAATAATAATAATAATAATTACATTTTTATAAATAAACATTCTTTCCGATTTAATTGTATAAATTAATTCATGGATATCTCTTTCTCTTTCGGATTTATAATTTTTAATTGGTTGTTGTAGTTGTTCTGGATTTCGTCTAAGTTTTTTTTCTAAATTTTTTCCAAAGGATTCAAGGTTAAATGATTGCATAGTTTTTCTTTTTCCCATTATAAAATTATAATGTGTGGATTCTATTTGGTGTTGGAGAAAAATAATTAGTGAAATAAAAAAAAAAAAAAAAAATTTATAAAAAAAAAAAATTTGAAATTATTTTAAGCTTTTTATATATTTTTTTTTTTTTTTTTTTTTTTTTTGTTCTTTTAAATGATTTCTTGGTAGGATATGGTATTTATCCATTTTTGGAGTTTTAAATTAATGAAAAGAATAGTATTTGATTTAAAAAGAACCTTTTTACTATTTTTTGTTTTTGTCCTATTAAATTTAATGATATTTATCATTTTTTTTTGATTTTTTAGATTTTTTAGATTCATCTTTTTTTTATTTCTCAGATCATATTTTATTTTATTTTTATTTTTTATTTTTTATTTTTTTTTTCAATTTTCTTTTTTTTTTTTTTTTTCAAAAACCCAATTTTTTTTTTCCAAACCCATTTTTTTTTTTTTTTTTTTTTTTTTTTTTTTTTTTTTTCTCAAATGGAAAAGCATCCTACAACACCAAATACAACAACAACCACATTAATGACAAAAACAATACACAATAACTACAACAATAATATTAACGACAACAACTAGTTTATGAAAGCAATAGGAGTTTTAGAAAGGTTGGCACAATGCTATCATTAGGGGTCATTTGTGGCGATAGTAGATTTCACAACAACCACTAATACTACACAACCAAAAGAAAAACCACTTTGTGGAACAGATGAGATTATCAACTGATAACAATAACACAATACAAGCAGTTAAAAGCATCCATTTGGTTTATTTGAAGCAACATCAACCATTTTATCGAGCGTAATCAACATTAAACCAATTATTTCATCATTATCAGGTAGTCAAACTTCAACAATAAAATAAAAATAAAAATAAAAATAATAATAATAATAATAATAATAATAATATCCTCAATTCACTTTTAGAATAATCAATCTTCATATAATCATTATTAAAAGAACAAGAACCAGAACCAGAACAACAACCATTTAAGAGTTCATAATTCGAATGGTCACCAAAATTAGCAAGAGAAGGATATCAATTCCTTCCATCAAAGAACTATCAAAGAAACCTGATAAAGAATTATCAACAATTCAAGGTTTGCAATTTTAAGAGATGGTTGTTGATTAGTATTCCAATTTATTTACCAGGTTAAACGAATTTAGTTTGATCAGATTAAATACCTGCTCAATAAATTTTTTAATTTCCTCACACTTCAAATAAAATATAAATAAATAAAAAATAATTATTATTATTATTATTATTATTATTAATTCTTTTTAACAATATGAAAAAATCATTGAATGTTTATTATTTTTATTTTTATTTTTTTGTGGTGATAATATATATAATATAATATGAACAACAAATGAAAATAAATCAAACCCCACCAAACAAAACATCATATTACAATAGTTTTGGTGGGCAAATTTATTTTATTTTTTTAGGGTCGTTTTAAAAAAAAAAAAAATTATGTGTGGTTAGAAATTAAAAAAATTATTATTTATTTTTATTATTATTAACGAATTACAAAACTTTCAAGCTCACCCTGATTCTACACATTTGAATTTATAGATTTTTATAATTAATGATTTTTAATATTGGATTTTATTTTTATTTTAAATCTAATATTAGAAATCATTTTTAGGGTAATTTGATTGAAAATTCAGAAAAAACTATTTTTTATTTTTTTTTAATTTTTTTTTTTTTTTTTTTAAAAAATAAATTTGGAACCACCAAAGTTTCTTTTTTTTTTTGATGTTCTTAGAAGATGACATAAGAAGATCAGCAATTTAATTATTACAATTAAAAAATTAGATAATAAAAATGATTTGTTGTTAAAAAAAAAAAAAAAAAAAAAAAAAAAAAAAAAAAAAAAAATGCAAAGATTGATTCTTATTTAAAGTTTTTTTTTTTTTTATTTTTAATCATTAAATAAAAAACATACAAATAAATAAATAAAAAAGTAAAAAAAAAAAAAAAAATTAAAATGAATTCAATTGAAAATAATAATAATAAAAATAATAATAAAAATAATAATAAGATTTGGTTAATCACAGGAACATCAAGTGGCATTGGTTTAGAATTAGTAAAGAAGTTGTTAACATATGGTTATAAAGTTTCAGCATTAACTCGTAGACCAGAAGAGATTGAAAAAGAGATTAAAGAAATTCAATTTGAAAAAGATAATTTATTAATTGTTAAAACTGATATTACAAATAATGAATCAGTAAAGAGTGCAGTAGAAGAGACTATTAAACAGTTTGGTAGAATTGATGTATTGGTGAATAATGCTGGTTATGGTTTGGTAGGTTCAATCGAAGAGTTATCAGATTCAGACGTTAGAAAGATATATGATGTAAATGTATTTGGTGTTTTAAATTTATTAAGAAATTCAACACCACATTTTAGAAAACAAAAATCAGGTTTAATAATTAACATATCCTCTCAAATGGGTTGGGATAATATGGAATATTATTCAGCATATAGTTCAACTAAACATGCAGTTAATGCAATTACATTCTCTGCACAAAAAGAGTTAAAAGCATTTGGAGTGAATGTAATATTAGTTAGTCCAGGTGGATTTAGAACTGGTTTCGTTGCTGGTCAACAATCAAACTTTCAAGTACCTTCAAAATTTATTGATGAATATTCAACTCAATCATTCATTGAAATGTTTAATAAATATTCACCATATTCAAAAGGCGATCCTGAAAAAGCAGCTGAACTCTTAATTAAATTACCAACAATTGAAGAATTACCAAATAATTTATTCATTGGCTCTGATTCATTATCAGCTGCCAAACAACAATTACAATCACATTTATTAGAAGCTGAAAAATGGTCTGACCTTTCAATTTCAACTGATTACTAAAGATATTAAAAAAAATAAAATAAAATTAAATAAACCTTTTTTGTAAATAATACGTTTGTGTAAATAATACTTTTGTGTATAATCTCTTGTGTGGTTTAATTATTGAAAAAAATATATATATACTAACAATAAAAATATACAAAAGATAAAACATCAAACAAATACTTATTTAAATAATAAAAAAGAATAGACAAAAATAAAATAAAATAAAAAAAAAATGAAAAGACAAAAATAAAAAAAAAGTCAAAACTCTTATATTTTAAATATTATTAAAAACTGAATTAACATCTATAAAAAAAATTGGAAAAATATAAACCATGTAATTATTTTCATTTTCAACAACATCATCACCATCATAATAAACCAAACTTGCAACCAATTCATCAATTTCATTTTGAATATTAGGATCTAAACAATCTTCATTTTCAATTACTTCAAAAATGAAATTGTTAATACTGAGGTTGTTTTTGAATGTGTCACAAGTTGAAAAGTTGCTAGAGTTATTTGAAATTTCATTAATGGTATAATTAAAACTATCATTAACATCGGTTCCTTCTTCTCCACTTTTATCTTCTTTTATATTATTATTAATATTTTTATTATTAATATTATTATTATTGTTAATATCATTGTTGTTTTTGTTATTGTTATTGTTTGGTTTAGTTGGTGGTGCTATTTCATTATTACTATTATCTTGTTGAGTTTGATTTGTTTTATTTGAACTGTTACTATCATCACTATTACTATTATTATCATTATTTTTAGATGGTAAGTTTTCAGTTTTGATACCTCCATTTACTGTTTGTGATTCTAACTTATTATTATCATTATTTTTATTATTGTTATTATTATTATTATTATTATTATTATAATTATTATTATTAATATTATTATTATTATTATTATTATTATTATTATTATTATTATTTTCATTATTATTATTTTGTTTGGAAATTTTATTAACACCACCTTCAATTAATAATTTATTTTTCTTCTCCATTTTCTTTTTATTTTTCATTTTTAATTTCATTTTATTTTCATTTTCAATTGTTTTTTGAAGGATTAATTGTTGATCTTGTTCTTTCAAAAATTGTTCTAATTTCTTTTTATCGTCATCCAATTTTGTAGTATTTAAGGGTTGAGATCTTTGTTTTATCTTTTGTAATTTCCTTTTTTGTTTTTCTTTTTCTTTTTCTAATTTTTCTTCTAATTCAAATTCTTTTAATAAATCATTTTGAGTTTGAATAAATTGATTATACATTTCTTGGCAAAAATCTCTTTCAATCACTTTTTTAGGATCATCTTTAAAATGTTCGGGTTTAAAAGTAATTTCAATATGATTTGGAATTGAAAAAACTTTTGGTAAAATTTTTAAAACAGGACCACCTGTAGATTTTAAAGAACTTAGTTTTTGACTAAATAACCTTTGAATTTCTTCTGCTTTATTCATTTGTATTGGTGGAGAATATTTGGTTGGAAGATATTTTTTTTTTAGTTTTTCTTTACTTAATTTACAAACATTTTTAAGGAATTTATTTACAAAGTAACAATTATCATTATTAAGAATTGGTAAATTGATAGATTCATTATCCAATGTTGAAATGATTTCTTGTTTAGATGGAAGATAAAATTTGTTTGTGTTTGGTTCTCCAAATTGAAATATTTCTTTTGTTGATAATGATATATTACAATTATAATAATATTCTCTTAAAAATGAGCAAACGGATAAACCAATTTCATTACCATTTTTATCTCTTGAATTAAGTTTTTTAAATTTATCATATGATACATATTGTTTTTTCAAACAAAGATTAAAAATTCTTTTTGAAAATTTAGTTAATCTACAGAATTTTGGAAGTAAGAAATCAATTTGAGGAATTTCTCCAGAACATGCAGAGATTTCTATAATTGCATTTTCAAGATTCATTTCAAAATGGCTTGGTAACATTATATTAAGTAAATCTGATACATCCAAATTTACAATTGAATTCCATTTAAACTTTTCTAATTTCACTAAAGATTCTAAATCCAACATTAAAATTCTTAGAATCATTATCTTTTTACCAATATTTTTAATTTTATTTGAAATACCATCATTCCCAACTTGAGATTTCAACCCAGTTGATACTTTAATATATTCACTAATAATTGAATTATAAATTCTCCATTGATCAATTATTTTGAATTTAAAATGAATGAAACCTTGAAAACGATCATGGGCTTCACGAATATCAATCATTGGTTTATTATTTGGGACATAATCAATATCGGTGACATCATAATATTGTTTAATTAATAATGCTGCCACTGTTAAAACATCACTTCTTTTAATTTTTGTAATTAAATAATTTGAAATCTTTGTTTTGAAAAAAGTACTTTTATTATAACCAAATTTTAACAGTACTTTATAAAAATCTGGACCATTCTCTTCATAGTTGTCCCATCCACCAGCAAAAATTTGAACCATTAATTCCAATGCATTAATGTCATTCAATTTAATTGCTTCATCAATTAAATTGAAATTGAATAATAATTTTTTTTCATATAGTATTTCATAGAATTCTCTATCGTGACAATTTAAAAGTAATCTATTAATGTCTTTAAATGATAAAACAAATTTACTACCTTGTTTCATTAACTCTTTTAATTTAGAAAATTCTTTTTTTTTTATTAAATCTTTCACTTTATTTGCAAGAGAAGTATCAATTGGAAAGTCATTTTTAAAAATTTGAAAAGTTTTTTTAGTTTTATTTGCATTATGTGGAGGTACAAAAATTAAAGATTTAAAAGATGACATCTTGAATTAAAAAAAAAAAAAAAAAAAAAGATTAATAATTAAATTTTTTAAAAGTATAGTTTTTTTATTTTTAATTTTTTTTTATTTACAATTTTACCTTTTATAATTATATTATTAGTTTTTTAATTTTTTAATTATTTTTTAATTTTTTATAATTATTTATTTGTTGAATGTATTTTTGTTAATAGATTTTTTAGTTTTTTTTTTACTTTGAATAAATTAATATAAAAGTTAAGTATATAAATCAAAGTGATGTATTAAAAATTATAAATATAAATATAAATAATAATAATAATTAAAAAAAAAAAAAAATTACAATAAAAACAAAATTAGATGATTATAATTTTTTTTTTACCACTTTTCCCACACCAAGTTTTTTTTTTTTTTTTTTTTAATTCACACCCCAACACAATTATGATTTCACCTAATAATTGTGTATGGTGATTATTTTTGTATTCAATTAAAAAAAAAAAGAAACTATTTTTG
Source organism: Dictyostelium discoideum AX4 (assembly GCF_000004695.1). NCBI lineage: Eukaryota > Evosea > Eumycetozoa > Dictyosteliales > Dictyosteliaceae > Dictyostelium > Dictyostelium discoideum. The sequence goes on from NC_007090.3 coordinate 4,976,280, forward strand.
TAAAGTATATTTTTAGCATTTAAATTAGTTTGTATTTAATTTAAAAAAAAAACTATTATTAAAATTTTACCCCAGTTATATAATAAAAAAAAAAAAAAAAAAAAAAAAAAAAAATAATCATTAATCTTTTTTTTTTTAACTGATGATGTTAAAAAATTCAACCACTAAAATTTCCTTTAATTTTGTATATAAAAAATTCTCACAACCTATTGTATCAATAATGTTTACCTCATTTTATATTTAAGAGAAACACTTAATTTGCATCTTAAAGGTTTCCACACAAAGTGTAAATTAATTTTTTATAAGTAGTTGAATAGTAATAAAATGAAAAATTTAATCCCAATCATCATTATAAGTACCAATGCTATTTCATTTAAAAAAAAAAAAAATTCAAATTGAAAACAAAGTTAAAAATAAATAATTACAAAAACAATGAATGACATTAAATTGTAAAAAAAAAATTAATTGACAATAAATATATTTCCAAACCCATTTTTTTAAATCTGGTTTGGAATCGTTTCAGATTGTGTGGGTGTGTGTATTTTAAATTTCAAAAAAAAAAAAAAAAAAAAAAAATTAAATAATTAAATTATTATTTTTATGTGACCCAAATGAAAATGAATAGTATAAATAATCATTTTTTCTTTTTGAAAATAAACTAATAATAAAAATAATAAAAAAAGTAAAGATAAACATCTCTTAAAATAAAATTAATCTACAGAAGTCCGTTTTGGTTTTTCTGTTGAAATTGAAAGGTTTATTATTTACAAAAAGGTTTATTTATTTTTTTTTTTTTTTTTTTTTTTTTTTTTTTTTTTTTTTTTTTTTTTTTTAATATTTTTAATAATCAGTTGAAATTGAAAGGTCATACCATTTTTCAGCTTCTAATAAATGTGATTGTAATTGTTGTTTGGCAGCTGATAATGAATCAGAGCCAATGAATAAATTATTTGGTAATTCTTCAATTGTTGGTAATTTAATTAAGAGTTCAGCTGCTTTTTCAGGATCGCCTTTTGAATATGGTGAGTGTTTATTAAACATTTCAATGAATGATTGAGTTGAGTATTCATCAATTAACTTTGAAGGTACTTGAAAGTTTGATTGTTGACCAGCAACGAAACCAGTTCTAAATCCACCTGGACTAACTAATATTACATTCACTCCAAATGCTTTTAACTCTTTTTGTGCAGAGAATGTAATTGCATTAACTGCATGTTTAGTTGAACTATATGCTGAATAATATTCCATATTATCCCAACCCATTTGAGAGGATATGTTAATTATTAAACCTGATTTTTGTTTTCTAAAATGTGGTGTTGAATTTCTTAATAAATTTAAAACACCAAATACATTTACATCATATATCTTTCTAACGTCTGAATCTGATAACTCTTCGATTGAACCTACTAAACCATAACCAGCATTATTTACTAACACATCAATTCTACCAAATTGTTTAATAGTCTCTTCTACTGCACTCTTTACTGATTCATTATTTGTAATATCAGTTTTAACAATTAATAAATTATCTTTTTCAAATTGAATTTCTTTAATCTCTTTTTCAATTTCTTCTGGTCTACGAGTTAATGCTGAAACTTTATAACCATATGTTAATAACTTCTTTACTAATTCTAAACCAATGCCACTTGATGTTCCTGTGATTAACCAAATCTTTTTATTATTATTATTATTATTTCCAATTAAATCCATTTTAATTTATTTATTTTAATTTACTTTTTTATTTAAAAATTGAATATTTTTTATTTATTTGTTTATTTAATGTTTTTTATTTTAATGATTAAAAAAAAAAAAAAAAACTTTTAAATAAGAAACAATATATGCATTTTTTTTTTTTTTTTTTTTTTTTTTTTTTTTTAACAAATCATTTTTGTCATCTAATTTTTTAATTGTAACAATTAAATTGTTGATCTTCTAAGAACATTAAAAAAAAAAAAAAATAACCGCAAATTTATTTTTAAAAAATAAAAAATATCTTCTAAAACATTTTTTTTTATTTTTTTTTAATATTCTAAGAAGGTGACACAAAAAGATCAACAATTTCTCATTTTTTTTTTGATGTTCTAAGAAGATGACACAAGAAGATCAACAATTTAATTATTACAATTTAAAAATTAGATAAAAAAAATGATTTATTGTTAAAAAAAAAAAAAAAAAAAAAAAAAAATGCAAAGATTGATTCCTATTTAAAAGTTTTTTTTTTACTCATTAAATAAAAAACATACAAATAATAAATAAATAAATAAATAAATAAATTAAAATGAATTCAATTGAAAATAATAATAATAAAAATAATAATAAAAATAATAATAAGATTTGGTTAATCACAGGAACATCAAGTGGCATTGGTTTAGAATTAGTAAAGAAGTTGTTAACATATGGTTATAAAGTTTCAGCATTAACTCGTAGACCAGAAGAGATTGAAAAAGAGATTAAAGAAATTCAATTTGAAAAAGATAATTTATTAATTGTTAAAACTGATATTACAAATAATGAATCAGTAAAGAGTGCAGTAGAAGAGACTATTAAACAATTTGGTAGAATTGATGTGTTGGTAAATAATGCTGGTTATGGTTTGGTAGGTTCAATCGAAGAGTTATCAGATTCAGACGTTAGAAAGATATATGATGTAAATGTATTTGGTGTTTTAAATTTATTAAGAAATTCAACACCACATTTTAGAAAACAAAAATCAGGTTTAATAATTAACATATCCTCTCAAATGGGTTGGGATAATATGGAATATTATTCAGCATATAGTTCAACTAAACATGCAGTTAATGCAATTACATTCTCTGCACAAAAAGAGTTAAAAGCATTTGGAGTGAATGTAATATTAGTTAGTCCAGGTGGATTTAGAACTGGTTTCGTTGCTGGTCAACAATCAAACTTTCAAGTACCTTCAAAATTTATTGATGAATATTCAACTCAATCATTCATTGAAATGTTTAATAAATATTCACCATATTCAAAAGGCGATCCTGAAAAAGCAGCTGAACTCTTAATTAAATTACCAACAATTGAAGAATTACCAAATAATTTATTCATTGGCTCTGATTCATTATCAGCTGCCAAACAACAATTACAATCACATTTATTAGAAGCTGAAAAATGGTATGACCTTTCAATTTCAACTGATTACTAAAGATATTAGAAAAATAAATAATAAAATTAAATAAACCTTTTTGTAAATAATAAAACCTTTTAATTTCATTAAAAAAAAAAAAAAAAACAATAATAAATAAAAAAAAAAGATAACATGTTTGGTATGTTCGGTGGATTTATGTCACCCCTTAAGAACCCCTTTGGCCACTTCATCTCAATGGATGGAAACTATAATCTTTTCCAATCAACCCTATAGCTTGTAGTCACACAAACAGACTGTCTTCAAATTCATCTAATGGATTTGATGATTGAATTGTCCAGTAAGGAATATAGAATATGGTCTTTTTTTTATTAAAAAAATGAAAATATTAAAATAAAATGATTTTATTAGAATTTTTTATTATTTTTATTTATTACTATTATTATTATTATTATTATCATTATTATTATTATTATTATTATTATAATTATTTTTATAAAATAAATATTAATTAAAAAAATTAGTTTCCCTTTTAAACAAAAATCGATCAAAACTTGATGTAGAATTTTAATTTTAGAATAATATAACCAAATCAAATATTTATTTAAATTTTATGAAATTATAAATAAAAATGGTGAAATTGGATTTGATTTACATTTTTCTAAAATTAAAATCCAACGACAAGTTTTGATGAATTATAATGTATTTTAAAGAGAAGATGGCTTTTTTCATTAATTATCTACGAAATAATTTTGTAATATCATTATTAACTTTTGATTTGAAGGTTATGGATTTATGTATATCAATAGTATCCCAAAATAATTACATCAAATGGTGTCAGCAAAGCCATGGCATCTTTCTTTGATGGAGTTAACTTGAGTACTTTGGTTATAACCATCGTTAACTTTCAAACCATAATAATTTTTAATTTTACCAAATCATATTTAATATTTGGTTTGAAAATTAACGATGGTTATAACCAAAGTATATATTTAACTTTCAAAAATGATGGATCCCTATGTTTCAATTACATATAAACCAAAATCAACTAAATCAAATTTAAAACAATTAATTATTTTTATAAATAAAATTAATGAAAAAATAAAAATAAAATAAAATAAAACTTACTTTGTAATTTGGATTTTCAATCAAAGAATTACTATTTATTAAATCTATTTATTATTATTTTTATTATTATTATTGTTTTAATTCTTGTATAATAATTTTTTTTTTTTTTTTTTTTTTTTTCACCATTTTTTAATTATTTTTATTTAATAATATTAATGTGCTACAAGTAACATCCATAAAATAGCAAGTGGTGTGTTCAAAGGGTAGGAGATTGTGTTTTTTTTTTAGGGTGTGGGAAAATTTTTTGAAAAAAAAAAAATAAAAAAAAACTAAATCAAAATCAATATTTCATATTAATTTGGTTTTACTATAAAAACACTCAAGCAAATTATAAAACAAAAAAATTTGATAATAATTGTTTCTGGTGTTGTTTTTTTTGAAACCTTGTTTTATTATTCGGTTTTCAAAAAAAAAAAAAAAAAAAAAAAAAAAAAAAATTTTATAAACAAATAAATGATGGATTTTCTTTATTTTTTTACCACAAAAATAAATTATTTTAAAAAAGGTTGCTATATTGCAGCATTTTTTTTTTTTTTTTTTTTTTTTGTTTTTTTTGAAAACCAAATAATAAAAAAAAAAAAAAAAAAAGATATAATTATTCTAATAATGATACTATTATTTAAAAAATAAAGAAAAATATTAAAAGAAAAAGTAGCCAACAATCTAAACAAAACATTGGATATAAAAATTCTTTAGATTAATTAAGTATTAGATAAATTTATTTGTAAACATTAATGATGATAGTAATAAATAAAAGCCAGTTATTATTTTGTAATTTCCCATATCTCAAAAACCCTTTTGTTGTGTTGTTTACCTCAATTTTTTTTTGTGTGGGTTGATTTCGGAAAAATTTGGGGGTTGCCATTCAATTTTTTTTTGTGGTAGTGTGGGTTAATTTCAAATAAATTTGGGGGTTGGCACCCAATCTCAATTTTTTTTATTTTTTTTGTGTGACAGTGTGTGGTTTAATTTCCAAAAAAAACTATTTTGTAAACTGACTAGAAAAATAAAAATAGATTTATTGCAACATAATGAATCATGTGACGGTATATTTGGTAGTTGGATTTTTATTTTACAGATAAATAGTAAACATACAATAAATATACATCACCAATTTTATTTTTTTAACCCAATAACCAAAATTGAATAAAAAAAAAATTAAAAAAATTAAAAAATAAATTGTTATAATAAATCTTTGAATGAGATAAAGGAAAATTAAAAAAAATAAAAATAAAAATAAAAATAAAAATAAAAATAAAAAAAAAAAAAAAAAAAATCTGGAACTTCAAATAGTTTGTATTATGATTTAATTAAGTTATAGTTGTAATTATTTTTTATAAAGCATGAGCTTCATTGTATTATTAAGTTGAAGGTAAAAAAAAAAAAGATATTTTATTTTTGTTAGAAAAAAAAAAAAACATTTTGTTTTTAAATTTGATTTGTTTTAATTTTTTTTTTTTTTTTTTTTGCATAAAATTTAAAAAATAATTGAGTAATTATTTGCTTTTTTTTTATTTATTTATTTATTTGTTTTAAATATATTAGAAGTAAAAGAAAAAAATTGTAGATAGATATTGAAGATGAGATGATACAAGAACAAAAACAATTACAAGATATAAATTGATTATTTGATTATAGATTGGTGAATTTGGTTTAGGTTTAATTTAGAATTGGATATTATTGGATTTGAATTTGGAAATAGTATTTAATCAGTATGTTCTTTGAAACAACATCTAATGAGTGGGAGTCTAGATAATTTCTTTCCTAAATCATAGAAATAACTTTTATTTGGTTTTGGAGCGCTTTCATAACCAAATGAATAATGTTTAGCGATTTCAGCAGCATGTTTCTCACGAAGTTTAAGACGTAGATTATCAACTGATCTAAATGCTTTTCTGGCTCTTCTCTCTTCAATATATTTTTCAACCTGTGTTTTAATAGCAAAGAAAATTAATGCTAAAAATATTATAATTGCAACAATACCGATATACATTTCATTTGGAAATCCTGATGACTTATTTTCACTATAACTAATTGTTGATTCATCTTTATAAAAAAAAAAAAAAAAAAAAAAAAAAATTAATATTAATTTTCAAAAGTAATAAATAAATAATAGTAGATATAGAGAGAGAGAGATATCATAGGTATTTATAACTTACATTTAAATTGGAAAATTTGAGCAATAAAGTATTGACCATCAACAGAGATACTGATATTGAATTTAGTATTGGAGTAGTTATATTTTAGCATTTCATCATAGTTGGTTACATTACAGGTTAAACTAGAATAAGTGTGAATGTTGATTTCAGGTTGTGTACATGGTTTACCATCGATTAGAATTTCAAGATTTGCATCACCAAATGATGTACCATATATAGTGATTAAAGCAGTTTGATCAATATCTGATGTATTTGTAATGGTTGGAGGAGCAAATGTATAGTTTGAATAACCAGTAATTGACGATTGGTAGACTTTTTCAGTGGCAGAATTTGAACTAGAGATTATTAATGGTTTAGAGCCAGATGTATAGTATGGTGAAAGCGATTTAAGATTTGGTAAAATTACACATTCAATGGTTGTTACATTGATTGAAGAGATATTACATGGTACTTTACCAATTGTAATGGTTGTAGTATCTTTGGTATAGTTAAAAAAGTAATGACCATTAATAGTAACCATTCCACCACCACATGGTACTGCAGGATTATTATTTTCAATAACAGGTTTCAAAGTGAATGGACCAGCCATATTACTAATTTGATCGCCAAGTTGGAATAGATAGCTTGCAGTGTTTTTATTTCCTGCTGGATATTGAAACGTAAGAAGATTATGACTACTTTCTACTACTGTACCATTTGCTCTACTGCCATCGAGATAAACAACAGTTATAATTGAATTGCTAACGGATTCACCGAGATTATTGCCATTAATTTGAATAGTACCATCTTTTTCTTGATCACTTGATGCGAGGTATGGAGGATTGTAACTAACGACGAACGAACCAACTGGTAAAAGATTATAGTAAACATTCATCGTGTGGCTTGAACCGAAACCAGATTTCAAAACACAGGTGAAGGATAAACCATCGCCATCTTTCAATGGATCACAAATAGGACCGCCAGGCTCACTCTTAACTGTTAGTGGAACATCTCTACCATCAGAATCTACAGTTCTCATAAAGATACCACTGATTATCAAATCACCACCAATTGTATTTGATTTGAAGCTTTGGCCAGCAGTAATGGTTGGAGTGATCTTGAAATTATATCTTGGAGATGTAAATGATTTACTACCACCATCACCAACAATAAGATTCATAAAACCAGGTTGTGTATTATTTGGTAGGAATATGAAAATGGTATTATTACTTTCAATAAAAAATCCAGGTTCTTCTAAAGTTGGAGTAGGCTTTTTCAAAATATTAGTTTTAATATTCGCACCAGTAATTATTGTCATACTAATTACACCAGAGAAATATACACCAGATACATTGAAAATCTGTGAAGTACCCCTTTGTGAAACACCTTGAATTAATGGAAGATCATATGATATTTTAATTGTATTTGTTGTGTATTTACCAATCTATATAAAAAACATCATTTTAAAAAAAGAATTAGTAATTTGATTGTTATGGTTTATATATTATGATTTACTTACAGTTACATTAAGAGGAACATCATAACCAGAACCACCATATTCTGAACGACTTGGTATGGAACATATTACACTTTTTGAAGTACCAGCGAAACAACTAATAGGTTTACCACCAAAATGACCACTTATTGTAGTGCTTGGATTCACACTTAGATGGTCTCCTGTGAAAGTTAAATTACCACCATTATCATTAAGTACTCCTTCCATTACAGTGATTATTGGTAAAAATGTGTAAAGATAACTTTTATAAAATACATCACATATTGTTACATCAATGGTCCAGTTACCTTGATACTGTGATTCAGGTAATGAAAATACTATGGTGGAGTGAGTAGAATCTAGGTTTCCAGTTGGGTTGAGGTTTTCAACGGGATCATTTGAATTAATTTTAATTTGGGTGTTGTAAAGGTTACTTCCTTGAATGGTAATATTTCCTTGGTCATCGATTGTTGGTTTATTTGGTATATCTCCAGTTTGATATGAAGCATTATAAATTACTCTTGAGCCTGAATTTATAATTAAATCTCCACAGCCTGGTTGTATTCTCATGGTGAACTGGTCTAAATTGATATTGTATGGTGTTACAATTTTGTTTGCTATATTCAAAGGTTTTATTCTACCATAAACACTTGTACAAGGATAGTTATATGTGAAATTAACGGATCCTCCTATTGTGGGGACAGATGGAAGGGATGGGATTTCTGGTAAAAAATAAATATCATAGGTATAATCACAAAGTCTATCCTTGTATGGAAAATTAACAACATCAAAATAAAACTTTCCATCAGTGTCCTTTTCCAGTGTTGCATCAGTTCTATTATTTGGATTTAAAAGAATGGAAATAACTTGATCATCACATCGGATTTTGGTTATTTTTGTCTCCGGCCTTTCATTGTTTATTAGATAACAATCCGATTTAACAAATAAAAACCTATAAATAAAAATAAATAAAAAAATAGTTAAATGTTTTAATTTCATTCTTTACTAATTACTAATTGCGGGTCAATGTAAAAAAAAAAAAAAAAAAAAAAAAAAAAAAAAAAAAAAAAAAAAAAAAAAAAGAAAAAAGAAAAAAAAAAAAAAGGTTGTGTGTTTTGTGTGTGAAAATAATAATTAAAAACAAATAATAAAAAAATAAAAAAATATCTGTGTTAAATTATTGAAATACCCCATTCAAAAAAACAACAACACACACACTAACTGATTTTTAGGGTTGAACGTTTTATTTGTTTTTTTTTTTATTTTTATTTTTATTATAATATTTATTTGATATATTTCTATTTTTAATTCATTATTTTTATTTTTATTTTTATTTTCAATTTTTTTTTTTTTTCAAATATTGGATATTTTTTATTTTTTATTATTATTATTATTTTTTTATTTTTATTTTATTTAATTGTTAATATATATTTTTTTAATTATTTATTTTCTTTATTTATTTATTTATTTTTTTATTTTTTTTTTTTTTTTATTTTTTTTTTGAACACATGAAATGATTCATAAAATGTATTTTTTTTTAATACTTTTATTTTCATTATTTATTATAGTTTATTCGGCACCAAATCGTAAGTAAATTTAAATTTTTCCAAACATATTATCATTTTGCTTTTTGTTATTTCAAATTAATTAACATGTTAATTTTATATTAGGGGTAACCAGAAATGAAACTTCTATAGTATATACCTATTCCCTTGATAGTGATTATTATACTCGTTTTGTTATGTATCTAAATGCTACTACCTTAAGAACTGATATAGCTCCAAATTATTTTGATTGCAGCCAAATTGTCAACTCAGAGAGATATTGTGTATTCCATTTTGCTGATTCATTTTCAAGATTATGGGGAGCCGTTTACAGTAGAGTCTGTACAAGAACAGTATCTGACCCAACGGAGGATTGTCAAAGTACTTGGATCACTGATAATGCTTTTCCAGAACCCCTCAATGTAAAATTTAGTGGATATCCAAGTACGTCTGGAGGTGATGTTGTTTTTACTGGCCTTTTTTTAAGATTGGCTGGAGGTCCTAATACTCTTGCAAATTCTTTTACTAACCCTTCAAAAACCTTTCTTATTAAAGTTCATGGTAATTTCTCTGATCCAAATTTTAATTGTAATAATTTCACTGCAACATTTCCACCAAGTTCTGGGTATATCAAGGTATATTTTGATGACACTGGAAAGAGTTCTCTTCAATTACGATATGCTTCACCAACTGTATCAAGTTTTATTCTTGATGAATCAAAAAAATTAGTAACAATAAATGGTGATAACTATTTCACAAAGAATTCCTTAGTTCAAGTTTTTTTTGATGGTATTATTCAAAACAATATTAATATTACAGTGAATCATTCACAAATTCAAGTGAATAACTTTATTAGAGTTGATCCTGGTCCAATGTCTGTCAATATTACTATAAACGCTGTTTCAATTGATAATAATTATACTTATTGTTTCCCAGCAGTGATATCATCAATCTCATCGGTTTCAAATCATTTAGGTGGTGTTGTAACTATTAAAGGTTCAAAGCTATCTTCAACTTCAATTATTCCAACAATTAAAATTGGTGATAAACAATGTACATTTATTAAATCAACAACAACTGAATTAGAATGTCAATTAGAACCAAATGAAACTGGTGGTAAACATTTACCAGTTGATGTTAATTTCGGTGGTTGTAATTCAACAAGTTCTGGTAGTGATGCTGTAACCTTTACATATAGTATTCCAACGCTATCAAGTGGAACATTATCAAATGGTATAGTTACATTAATTGGTACAAATCTTGGTACAATTAATGATTCATTCATTCAATTAAACTCCAATGGAGCTATTGACAATGTAAAGAATGATCAATTTAATATATCATCCGATGAAACTACTGCTACATTTAAATTACCACTATTAAAATGTAAATCATTTTATATTAATTTCACTCGTGTTGATATTTCAGCAAATAATAAACCTTCAATTTCAGCACCATTATTAATATATGTAATCAATAAACCTACAGTATCAAATGGATCAATAAATATTGAATTATATTATATTGATTGTCCAATCAGTCCATCATCAACACCAAGTATTACTGTGGGTAATTCATCATCAGCTACTCAATGCTCAATACCATCATTAAAAAATTTATCAGAATACTATCAAACAACATGTTCAATACCATATGGTACTGGTACAAATAAACAATTCAAATTCAAATATAATTCAGAGGAAAGTAATAGTG
>NC_007090.3:4992400-5000035 GCF_000004695.1 Dictyostelium discoideum AX4
TAATTATTTTATAATAATTTTGTGTAACTATTTGGTAAAAAATGTTTATTTATTTATTTTTTTATTTTTTTATTATTTTTTTTTTTCCTTCTTATTTATTTATTTTATTTTTTTTTTTTTATAAAAAAAAAGATTATTTAACTTTTAATTTTCTATTTTAATTTGTCTGATGGCTTTTAAACCACAAGCATTACAAAGTTGACCATTAACCATAGTTTTTATCCAACTTATTGATTCTTTAATGTTACACATTGAACAATTACCAGGTTTTTTTTTTTCCATTCTTTTCATTGTATCAAAAGGTTCAACTGATTTCGACAAAGAAACTTTTTTTATCCTTTCATAATTAACATACTTTGATTTTCTTGGTATATATTGCTTTTTAACTGTTTCATTTTTTTTTACGCTTTGTTCTTTTATCAAATTGTTATTATCTTCCTCAGATGATGAACTTTCCCAATTATAATTTTCTTTTTTATTATAATTCATTGAATTATTATTAAATAAATTATTATTAATATTATTATTATTAAAATTATTATTATTATTAATAATATTATTAATTGAATTATTATTATTATTATTATTAATATTATTATTATTATTATTATTATTATTATTATTATTATTAATATTATTATTATTTTTATTATTATTACTATTATTATTATTATTATTATTATTATTATTATTATTATTATTATTATTATTATTATTATTATTATTATTATTATTATTATTATTATTATTATTATTATTATTATTATTATTATAATTATAATTATTATTGTTATTGTTATTGTTATGATTATTATTATTATTATTATTTGAATTATTTGAATTACAATCCCCAATTTTATTTTTTTTATTATTATTAAAATAATTATTATTATTGTTATTATTATTACTATTATTATTGTTATTATTATTATTATTATTATTATTATTATTATTATTATTATTATTATTATAATTATTATTATTATTTTTATTTCTAGTTTTTAAAGGAGAATTTGATGAAATAATAGTTGGTGTTGTGGATTGTGATGATTGAGGAGAGATTGGTTGAGAATAATTATTTGGAGAATTGGAAACAACAGTGGATGGAGTTGCGTTATTTATATTTTCAGTATAGTAAACTGGAAATTGAGGTGATGGAGAATGATGTGATGGTATACATATAGTTTCAGAAGCATTAGAAAATAAAAGTATATCTTTCTCTAGAGTTTCTTGAAAATAATTTAAATAAAATATTTCAAAAATACAGTCACCAATAAAAGATGTAATTTCAATTATTATTAAAATATCACTCAATTGATTATTTATTAAATTTTTTTTAAAAATCTAAGGAAAAAAAAAAAGTATACTTATTAATTAGTATTGATTAAATTATTTAATTAAATTATTTAATTAAATTTTTAAAAAAAAAAATAAAAAATAAAAAATAAAAAAATAAAAAATAATGTTTATTTACCTCATTTGAAATGCATTTTCTGTAGGAGTTAATACTTTGAATTGATTTTATATGTTCATTAAAATTAAATGGTTGATCACGTACTGAACAAAGATTTTTTAAAAAATTAATACTTGTTAACTTTCTTTGTAAATTCTCATCGTAGTAAATATTTTTGAGTGATTCATTATTTTTAATGTTGATTGAATTTAAAACATTATTTTGTATAGTTTGATTTGTTGTAGATGTGATTGTAGTGGTGTTAGCTGTTGGATAATTACTATTAATGATATTATCAATTGAGAATTTATTTCTATCATTGTTACATTGAGTGTTATCCCAAAAATTTTCCTCATTATTTTTATTATTTTTATTATTATTATTTTTATTATTATTAAAATGATTTATGGACATTTTTACTTTTGTGTAAAAAAAATTTTATTTAAAAAAAAATAAATAAAATAAAAAAAATAAAAAGGTAAATAATAATAATTTTATGATTAGTGTAAAATTAAAAAATGGTATATTTAGATTTAAATTAATTTTAAATAAATACCAAAAAAAAAATTAAATTTACTAATGTATAAATATATAATATGATTTGTTTTAGATGTACAAATTTATGAATAAAAAAAAAAATAAAAAAATAAATCATTGTACAGTGTAACACATAAAAAATATTTTTTTTTTTTTTTTTTTTTTTTTTTTTTCTATTTCCTAACACCTAATACACCCATTTTTACAAATTAACACAAAAAAAATGTATATAATATATTTATATATTCATATTTAAAAAAATTGCTTCCAATAAAAAATTACCAAACCAATAAAAGCTCATTCTCTAAAAAAACACCACCAGATTTCAAAAAAAAAAAAAAAAAAAAAAAAAAAAACAAAACAGTTTGGAATTATTTGAGGGTTAATTATTTTTATTATAGTTGTTCATTGTTTTATTTTCATTTATGTCTAGATTTTCAATATTATTATTTTTATTATTAAAAAAAAAAAATAAAAAAAAATAAAAAAAATGAGTTATAACTTGGTTTTTTTTTTTTTCAAAATACAAAAATCAATCATCATAACAATTATGGGGTTAGATTAAAAAAAATTATTTAATGTGGGTGTGAATTTTTATAATAATATAACAAACCTACACAAAAACTTGGTGGTGAAAGTGGTAAAAATAAAATAATCATAATTGTGTTTTTATATTCTTTTGATTTAATTTATTTTTATTTTTTTTTATTTTTTTTTTTAATGTTGAGTAGGTTACATCACTTTTTCAAACATCATTCACACCCAAATATATATATATATATATATAGTATAAAGGAAACAAATTAATTCAGAATGCCACAAAAAAAAAAAAATAAAAAAAAAAAAAAATAAAAAAAAAAAATAAAAAAAAAAAAAAAAAAAAAAAAACTAAAAGGTAATTAGAAAAGAATTGTCCAATGTTAATTCTCTGTTATCCCAATCACCGACAATTTCGAACATGATTTCTATGTTGTACATTTATTAGATCAACAACAACAACAACAACTACTACACAACTGAATTAGAATGTCAATTAGATCCAAATTAATGTGTTTGTAATTTAATTACAACCAGTAAACAGGTTCTGGTTTAATATTCCCGAATAATATTCTAACATTATCAAGTCAATCATATTCAAATAGTACCGTTGCATTAATTTAAAACCAATGGTTACTGTTATTCTCCAACCATTAAAAACAATTAATAAAAGAAAAAAAATTAAATAAATAAAACAAAATGAATAAAAAATTTAAATTATAATTAATTTATGAATAAATTTATTTAAAGAGTTTTGATTGTGATATTGGATATTGTAGTGGGTATTACTGTTTAAAAATTTTAAAAAAAAAAAAAAATAAAAATAATTACTTAAAATATCAATTTACTATATCACTAAAAAATTAATAGTAATTTTATTTTATTAATTACCTTTTTAATTTTTATTTTATTTTTAAAATAAATATATACACATATGTATTTTATTTTATTATAGGTAATTATTATAGGTAATTATTATTATTATAATTTTGTTTTTTTATTTTTATTTATTTATTTATTTATTTATTTGTATAAAATTTTTATAAAATATAAATTTTCTTTTTTTTTTTATTATTTATTACTTATTATTATTTATTATTTATTATTTCTTTATTTTTTTTTTTATTATTTATAATTTGAAATTTCTATTAAATTGTAATCTGGATCTCTAATATAAACTGATAAGATTGGTTTTGAGAGAGCACCAGTTCTTTCACATGGTCCTTCTTCAATTGTTATATTCTTTTGAAATAGTTCTGTGATTACTTCATGTAAAGGTGTAATAGTTATAAAACATAAATCTGCTGATCCTGCAGTTGGTAAAAGTGCTTTTGGTTCAAATTCTGCACCTTTTTTATGAAGATTTATCTTTTGATTGCCAAATGTTAATGCTTTTCTTTCATTATCTTTACCAAATGTAATCACCTTCATTCCTAATATATTTTCATAGAAATTACATGTTTTTTCAATATCTGAAACTGTTAAAACTAAATGATCTAAACGATCTATAAACATTATTATTTTTATATTAATTTACTATTTTTATTACTATTATTACTATTATAATTATAAATAAATATCAATATTATAGTATTTATGAATATTGAATTATTCAAATAATTTGTATTATTTGCAAAGGTGATGTTTTGAAACAGAAAAAAAAAAAAAAAAATTAAAAACAAAAATAAAAATAAAAAAAAAAATAAAATAATTTTTTTATTTTTTTTTTTTTATTTTTTTTTTCGACTTAGGAGCTATTCTGTCGTGGTTTTAAAAAAAACCCTATTTCATTAACTGACAAAACGGTTTTTTATTTGAAATCACTGATTGATATGAGTAACAAAATATCAGAAAAAAAAAAAATCGTCGTTTGACACAATTTTTCAAAAATATCTTTTTTTTTTTTTTTTTTTTTTTTTTTTTTTTTATTTTAATCAAAACCCGAAATTTATTTTGGTTTTTTTTTTTTTTTTTTTTTTTTTTTATTAATTTATTATTGTGTGCGTTTTAAAATAAGACAACCAAAAACCAAAAAAGAAAAAAGATGGCAACAAACAAATTTGTATTTTTATTTTTATTTTTTATAATTGTTATTGTTACTGTGACAAGTTCAAATAATATAATAAAAGTTATTGATAGCAGTGATAGTAATAGTGATAGTGATAGCGATAGTAATAGTGGTAGTAGTAATAGTAAATATAATTTTATATCATCTACAATTACAAGTTTAGAATTATCAAAAGTTTGTCCAAATGAAGATTCAATAGATTATTATCGTATTGGTGAATGCATTGATGGATATATGTACAATTGTGACATTGAAAACCAAAATGTATTGGTCAGTAGTTTTGGCGATTTCGAATGTTCAATTCTAAATACAACTACCACTTTTCCAATTGGTTGTTCATCAAATTCAAATTTAACCTCCTATTATAATTGTGTTGAAGAGATAACTCCAACACCATTATCTTATATTATCACTACTTTTGGTGCTCGTCAATGTGATAAAACTCAAATAATTCACCAAAGATTTGTAAAATTAGGTAAATTTTAAAAATTAAATATAGATTTTCAAAAAAAAAAAAAAAAAGAAAAAAAAAAAAAAAAAGTGTGTATCTAACTTTTTATTATTATTTTTGTTTTATTATTACTATAGATAATTGTGGATCATCTATGTATCCAATAATATATGGATCATGTAATTCAACTTATTATTCTTACACCTATTATAATACAACAACTTGTGAAACACCTATTTATGAAATGGCAGATGTTTTAAATGTTTGTGTAGAATCTGACATATTCAATCAATCATATTTATCTCAATGTATATAATAATTTTAAATTTAAATAAAGAATCTAATAGGTTTTTTTTTTTAAAGAGATAATTCATGGGTTTTAGTATTAGTTTTTTATTTTTTAAAAATTTAATTTTTTTTTTTTGAAAATTAAATTTAATAAAAATAAAAATAAAAATTAAAAAAAAAAAAAATTAATCCATTTTAATCAATTTTTTTTTTGGGAAAAAAAAAAAGAAAAAAAAAAAAAAATAAAATAATTAGGACTGATTTGAATTAAAAAAAGTAAAAAGTATAATTTTTTTTTTTTTTGGAAATCAAGATCAAAAAATGTTACTTTTTTTGGGTTTACCAAATTTGGTTGATCTTTTATTAAAAAAAAAAAAAAAAAAAATTTCAATTGGAATTTTTTAGTATAAAAAGACAAAAAATTATTCATTATTTTTAAAAAACAAATATAATTTCAAAAATAAAAAAAATTAAAATAGAAATTTTACATTTTAGGAAAAAAGAAAATGTAAAAAAAAAAAAAAAATTATAATTCTGAATAGACAATATTAAAAGGTAATTTTAATTTTAATTTTCTTATTTTCAAATATTTTATACAAATAAATAACTTACCATTCTCTTTCCAATTATTAGGCAGAATGTAAAATTTCTTTTTGTCCTTAAACTGTCCCAAAAGGTGTAATTAAATGTCAATACTATAGTTTTTATTTTTTAGAAAAAAAAGATAGTCTTATTAAGTGGTAGTTTATTTAGTATTGGTCGGTACTAATTCAATGTCTGAGAATCAAAGGATTTTATTTTTTTTATAAAATAAATCTTTCAATTCTCAGGCTTTGCTAATTGGTAGATTGGTATTAAACAGCTTTCACTTAATGATAATATTTTTAAATTAAAAATAAACTATTTGATTGTCGACAATAAACTATAATTTAACATGGTAGTTTGGACTTAATGCAAAGGTAAACTATAACAATACTTTAATTCCAATACTATTTAATAAATATTGCAATTTTCTAATTATATATTATTTTATAAATTTTTAGGTTGATCCAAGAATTCAATACCTGTCAACAATACTATTAAATAAAATAAATTAAAATAAATTAAAATAAAATAAATTAAAATAAATTAAAACAACAAACGAAACAAAACGAAACAAAACGAAACGAAACAAAACAAAACAAAACAAAATAAAATAAAATAAAATAAAACAATCATTTTAATATTTTAAATTAATTTATTTAAATTCTTAAAAGTTCATTTTTTAATTCAATCCATTTCCATTATAATTTTAAAAAGTTCTTCATATTAAAGAGATTAATAAGATGAAGAGATTAATCTTTAATAAAAGGAAGAGATTAATCTTCTCTTAAAATGATGTTGGTTTATAAAATAGAAAAAGTAAGGTTTTTATTGAATGGGGACGATTTTTTCTTATAAAAAATTGAATTTCATCAAGCCTTAGTAGCTCAGTTGGTACGAGCGTGAGACTGAAGATCTTAAGGTCGCTGGTTCGATCCCGGCCTGAGGCAATTTTTTTTAATAAAAAACCAATTGAGATCATAGGTTCGATTCTAGTTTAATAAATCCAAAAATTGAAAAAGGTTCTTTTAAAGTGACCAAAGCAATCAAAACTTCAAGTATCCACAAATCTCCAGGTTTAGACGGTATCAATGCACTATTCTACAAGTACCACATCAACTCAATAGCAAGAATATTGACTATAGCTTTCAACGACCTCCTCACAAATAAGAAAGAAATCCCCACAAAATTCAAAGAAGGAGTAATAACAACAATATTCAAAAAAGGAGATGAACTAAACATTTCAAATAGAAGACCAATCACCCTTCTCAATACAGATTACAAAATTTTAAGCAAAATTCTCAACAGTAGATTATTAGATATCACCAGTAAAATTATCAACAAATTTCAAAACGGCTTTGTTCCAAACAGGTTCATCCAAGACAATATTCAGATCATGAAGGAAGTAATAGAAATAAGTAACAAAAGAAAGAACAATACACTCATTACCTTTTACGATTTTAACAAAGCATTCGATTCAATCAGCCACAAGAGTATCACAAGAACATTAGAGCATATTGGTATCCCCCCAAAATTCACAGCGATCCTACTAAACCTACTCAAAGATACTAAAAACAAAATAAAGATCAACGACTTTTTAGTCAATGGAATAACAATCAGAAGAGGAACAAAACAAGGAGACCCAATATCACCAACAATCTTAGCTCTAGTTTTAGAACCACTTCTAATAGATATCATCAATGATAATCAATCAAGAGA
>NC_007090.3:5000135-5050135 GCF_000004695.1 Dictyostelium discoideum AX4
TAAAAAATTTAATACAATTGAATAATAAAAATATAACCGTTTAACAAACACCGCCGAAAAGACACAAGGACATTCATTCCTTGAAGGTCTGATCACAGGTAAAAAAAAAAAAAAAAATAATCATAATATATCTAAAATTTAAAAAAAAAAAAAAATCCACAGATGGTCAATGGATACCTTAGACATATCAAAATACAACAGAACTGAGAGAATCTTCCCCAATCTCATAGGAATAATAGCACACCAATTATGGAAGATAATCTGTCACAAATTGTTCAACACTGATGAAAGCAAACCAGAGCCAAAATTCGAACAAAAGGTCATAGAAACAGAATTACTAAATCTCATCGAAACTGAAAAATTCATCACACTAAAGAAAATCAAACACGACGAAGCAATACTAAAACACCAATCAAGATCTTCACAAATACAAATTCAACAAAGCCTGGCAAACCCCAGCAGCTCCGAACCCTCTTCCAATTTAAGTAGTAGTAAAAAAAAAAAAAAAAAAAAAAAAAAAAAAAAAATATAATATAGTTTAAAAAATTTAATACAATTGAATAATAAAAATAAAATCGTTTAACAAACACCGCCGAAAAGACACAAGGACATTCCTTGAAGGTCTGATCACAGGTAAAAAAAAAAAAAAAAAGAAAAAGGTTCTTTTATTAATGGCTATAAACACAGAATTGGAGATGACTAGCCTCAAAATAACACCACAAACCTATATATATAGGTTAGAATTTCTAACCAGTCAATATCAAAAAAAGAAATAATTTTTAACCACTTTTTGTGCAAAAAAAAAAATAAAAAATAAAAAATAAAAAATACAGTCTGTGGTGTTTATTTTTGTAACCAAAGCTTAAAAATTATGGTGTTTTAAAAAAAAAAAAAGAAAAAGAATGTTCTATTTTTTAATATTTGTCAAGGGTTCTCAGCTTAGTGGTTTAATTTAAATAGTCTTTAGTGTTCTTTATTTTACAATTAAGATTTAAGGAGGAATTATTAATTTACAATATTTTTCTTTTTAAAAATTTTAAATCTTATGGGTTTCTTAGTGAATTATCAGATTGGAAAAATTTTGTTATTACTTGATAGCCTGAAATATTAATAGCACCATAATTTGTAAGACCACTTGAAATTGGTTTACCAATTGTAGCATTATAGCTTTTTTTATTTAGAGTTAAATTTGAAACTATATCTTTAATTATAATAATAATTAGTAAAAGAGTAAAAATTAATTTTAAAAACCATATAAACTTACTTAAAATTGTCATTTTTCTTCTTTGGAAACAAATAATAAAAATAATAAAATAAAAAAAATAAAAAATATTTATATCCCTTTAATAAATTTTTATTTTTTTTAATTATATCTTTTAATATTTATTTTTTTGATAATTTTTTTTTTTAAAAAATTATCTTTTTTTTTGTTACAGTTAATTAGTTAAATAAAATTTTCAATGATAAAAAAGGTTTAAAAACATAGATGATCCAATTATGGAAGGAGTCAAAAAAAAAAAAATAATAACATTAATGAAAAACGGTTTAAAAAAAGATTATATCTATTAAAAATAACAGTTAACTCTATCATTTATTAGAATGGGTAGCAACATATATTTCATCAGAATAATTTTAAAATTTTTAAATCGAGATTGTGTGTTTTTATATTTTTTTTTTTAATATATTTTTTTTTTTTTAATTATTTAAATAAATATTTTTTTATTTGTTTGGGGGTTATATTATTATTTTTTTTATTTTTTTTATTTATTAATTTAATTATTATTTATTAATTTAAAACTTTTAATTTATTTTTTATATTATTTAAAAGTTTTTTATTATTATTCTTTTTAACAAAATGGTAGGCCAAAGATATTGAAATCACAGCTACAAATGCTACAGAACCAATAATGATACCAGCTAACTGGCCAGAAGAAAGACCAGATTTTGAATAAGTACAAATATTATTTGAATTTGAGTTTTTACTATGATCAATAAGTAGAGAAAAATCTTTTTTTTTTTTTTTTTTTTAAAAATATATAAATAAAAAATAAATTAGTTATTATTTAGAATAATTAAAAATAATTTTAAAATTTTTAATTATTATTTACCCGGATCAATAATAACATATTCTTTATATTGAGGTATTGAAATTGCTATAAATAATTGATCTGAATGTGGTGTTGTGTCTATTGTTTTTAATGAATTAAATTCTGATTTTTCTAATATTGTATTTGAAATTGATTTTGGTAAACCATCAATTAATGCTCTTTTTATGAATCTACCATATAATGAATGATCACCTACTTTAATTTTTAAGTAATTTGAATTATCAATAGAATTTGTTTCACCAAATTCATTTCCAGAACAAATATCATTAGTTTTTGAAGATAAAAGAGATGCTGACATAATTAATTCAAGTTGATTTAATTGATTTTTAAAATTATAATTTGAAAATGAAATTGTATATTTTATAGTTGATGGATTCATAATGAGTGATTGATTTGCAAATGAAATATTTGTTTCTTTTGTAAACCATTGTAAAGTTGTATTTATATAGGTTGTTGTTGTTGAAATTCCATCAATAGTAGTTGGTGGAACAATGATTGATGTTTGGTATAGGTTAGTTTCATTATTAATTTTTGTAAGGTTCCACTTTTCAAAATAATATTCATTTACAACCTTTGAATTAAAATCAATTTCTCTAATTCCAATCAATGAAACAATTGATTTAAATGAATAATCTTGAATATTTGATGTTGATGTTGAATTTGGTGTTATTATAATTTCAGTGGTTGGGTCATTTGGATTTGGTTTTGGTTGTGGAATTATGATTACTTGTGAACTACAATCATTACCAATCCAAGGTGAATAGCAAACACATCCAACATTTGTTAAACAATAACCTTGATTTTTACCACCACAAATTGGTTCACCAAAACATAATTGTGGTGGATTTGTTGGTAATGGAGTTGTTGGTGTGGGTGTTGGAGGTAAATCATATGATATATTGAAAATTTTTGGTACAACTGTAAATTTGTTTGAAATGGAAATTAGATTTCCACTCATATCAAATTCCATAATATAAATTATAAATGGTTTTGTAGTTGCATTTACCATTACCGAAAAAGCACTAGAGTATACAGTAATTGGGGGTTGTTCATATTTATTTAATGTTTCAGTGTAATTGATATAAACAACAAATGAAGAATACATATTTCCATTAGGATCAATAAAATCTTTATAAAAATTACTACCCAATACCCATAATAAACCACCTTTTTCATTAATTGTACTTGTATCTGTAATAGTCATAGTATCAGGCATAAAATCAATAATTAAACCATTATATCTATTTGTCCAACCATTTGATCCCAGTGTGTGAGAAGAGTAACCACTATAGTATCCTAAATTATTTATAAATCCATAAACACTAAAAATAAATTCACTTCTAAAACCAAAACCATATGGTACATTAATACTACATGTATATCTACAAGTATTTATAGAAGATTGAGAAAATAATTTTGAATAACATTTAATAGAATCAAAAAATAATGTAGATATGTAAATAATTGGAGTTTGATCAATTCTAATACCAGAATCCAAATCTGTTACAGTGAAATTAAAATTGAAAACACCATTTGGAAATTCATACATTTGGAAATCTGTTAAAAATGGAACTGTATTACCACCGGTATTTGAACAAAAGTTTGGGACAATTCTATTATTGAAATCCATAAAATTAATGAACGGATTTTGAATTGGTTCTACAACATTACCATTTTCTGAAAATATAGCTCTATTCATTTGAGTATCATATAATTCAACATATGTGATTGAATAATTTTGTGGAACACATGATAAAGGGATTGGTATCCATAATTGATAAAAACCAGATTTATCATCACCACTTGATAATTTAACATTAATTTCATTTCGAAGTAACTGTCTCTTATAATTTTGTCCTGTTGGTTCTAAATAGAAAATATAAGTTGAACTATCTAATTCACCTGAAATTTTAATAGTACCATTTTTAAAACCATTGATTGGATCATAAATATTAATTTTCAAACCAACTTCAAGACTAGTTGAAATTACACTTAAATTATTTATTACAGGACCATATCCATCATAATTTTTACTAATACAAGTTAATTGAACTGATTTTGATAGGTATGAACTAAAAAGTGTTGCTAAATTTCCATCAACGATATCTTTTATATATGACCATCCACCAAATACTAATTTCCAAGGAATAACTCCACTTTGAGTATTTGATGGTATTTCAAATTCAACTTGAAATAATTTAATTGTTGAATTCCATTTTGAATAATAAACTTTACCAATACCATCATTCTCTATTTGATTTAATGAAACCCTATCTAATAATTGAAAACCAATAACTCTTTCCTTTTCAATTGGTTTTGTAAAATTAAAATAAATTATATTTGAAACTGTTTTATTAGTAATATCAACAACTTGATGTAAATAACTTAAATCACTTATTGAAAATATATCAACATCTAAAATTAATAAATAATAATTATAATTTGTTAATATAAATTTAAAATAAAATGTAAAAAATTCTTTTTTTTTTTTTTTTTTTTTTTTTTTCAAAAAAATTTACCTTGTAATTTTGGTGGGTATGGTATTCTTTTTAGTGATTTTGGACTTGTAATTTCACCAATTTTAAAATCTTGAGTATATCCATAAATATCTTCATATGTTATTATCTCTGGATAATGTAAAAATGTATCAATTACTATTTCATAGGTATAATAATCTGTTGAAATAAAGGTATCCATTGAAGTTGATTGTGCAACCAATCTTTCATGACCATATTCTTTATTATTAATAATAAAACATTTTAGCATTAAAGTTTTGTCTATTTGGATTTGAAATAAATATTTAAATTCAAATAAATGAATAACATCTACTGAATATAATGTTGGTTGTTTTATAACAGCTATTGTTATGAAAATATAAAAATAATATTAATATTAATATTTTTCATTTAAATTTTAAAATAAGAATATAAAAATTAATAAATAACCTTACAAATTGGAGATGGAATGTTAAAAAAATAATTAAATGGTTGAATTGAAAAACGACGAGTCTTTGAAGTTTCATTTGGTAAAAGGAATGATATTGAAAGTGAAAATCCTTTTAAATTTGAACCATCTTCAAAACCAAATGGAAAAGTTTCTTTTAATAACCCCTTGTCATATATTTCATATGTATACACTGAAAGATCATACTTTGAAACATTGATAAATTGTGTTAGAATTAAATTTCCTTTCGGAGTCAACAAAATATGAGACTCAACGAAAATATAGTTAAAAACCAAAAATTTTTCTTTTTTTTTTTTTTTAAAAAAAAATAATATGTTTGTTAAAAAAATAAATAAATAAATAAATAAATTAATAAATAAATTAATAAATAAATAAATAAATAAATAAATAAATAAATAAATAAATAAAATTAATAATACCAATTATATATATATCGTTTGAACCAATAGAACTCCTCAAAGTTTCATTATAATAAACATAAACATTAGCATTCGAATTTTTTACAAATAAATATCCAACTGGATTTATATACGTTGTTGTACCATTAATTGAAAAGATTGGTTTTGGTTCATTAATTGAAAAATCATTGTTTACAAAAATAATAATTGGATCAATATCTGTAGTTTGAGTTGAAACTGTTTGCAATGGTCCAAACCCATTACCCATTACTTGATATGAAGTAGTTCCAGGTGGATATGTTTCTAATTGATATGAAAATTCGTCACTATTTCCTCTTGCTATAATTTTTTTTTTTTTTTTTTTTTTTTTTTTTTTTTTTTTTTTAGAAAATTAATTAATATTGGAAAATTAAATTAGATATTTAAAAAAAAAAAAAAAAAAAAAAAATAAGAAATACATTACATTCATAAAGATATGGAATTATAATATTATACCAAGATTCACCACCATCTGACACATTAAAAAAATTAAATTCCATATTACCACCAGTATAAAATGGTTCAATAATAATTTTAAATGAATTATATGAAATTGGGGAAAATGCCCTCTCTGCATGTGGGTCTTGTAATCCATTTAATGGTCCATTTAATCCATCAATTATTAATATTGCACAACCATCATCTGTAAATCTATTTGATCTTAAATTTGGATATACCCTAAATTTCATATTATTAAAATCAATAGCTACATAAATTTTTTTTTTTTTTTTTTTTTTTTTTTTTTTTTTTTTTAAAAAAAAATTAATATTTATTATTTTAAATAAAAAAAAAAAAAAGTATTAAAAAAAATAAAATAAAATAAAATAAAATAAAATAAAATAAAATAATTTACCTAAACAATTAAAATTAATAGTTAAAATGTCCTCACCATTATCGACCTCACCAGTGAAATTTCCAATTGGAAAATTCCAAAGTTTAACAGTGAAAATAATAAAAGAATCATTTCTAATATTTGGTTCTCCTGTGGTATTATAAAAACTTGTAAATTTTAAACCACTTGCAATTGGTGATAAAAATTCAAACTTAAAATCACAAACGGGGTCATTAGATCCTAATTGATATTTATTATAAGTTGAAAACTTTTGATCAGATACATCTATTATTTTTGTTTTAACTGAAATTAAATTGTTTAAAAAAAAAAATAATAATAACAGTGTTTGAATGATTTTTATTTTGCGATCCATTTAGAAAAATAATGAGAAATGACCATTTAAAAAAAAAAAAAAAAACAATTGCTTTGAGGGAAAAAAAAAAAAAAGAAAAAAAAAATCAAAAAAAAAAGTCAAAAAAAAAAAATCTAAAAAATAATTTAATGAAGATATTTTCCTGATAAAAAAAAAAAAAAAATTCGAAGAACAAATAAAAACCATATCTAAAAAAATATTTTTTTTTTTTTTTTTTTTTTCTCTTTAATGATAATTCTTATTTTAATTTTTATTTTTTTTTATTAACCATCATTCTTTTTCAATTTTTTTTGACCAGATATTAAAAAAAAAAATTGGAAAAAATATTTATCTTTTTTTTTTTATTTTAAAAGGTATGGTGAAAACTCTTTTTTAATCTTTTTTTAATAAAAAAAAAAAAAAAACTTAAATTTACATTATTTGCAAATCAAAAAAAAAATTAAAATAGAAATTAATTTTTTCTTTTTTATTTTCATTTTATTTAATAACCAATTCTTTGAATAATTTTTTTATTTTTTTTTTTTTTTTTATTTTCCACTTTTTTTTTTTTTTTTTTTTTTTTTTTGATTTTTATTTTTTTTAAAAAAAAATAATTATATAAAAATTTCCATAGAAATTATGCAAGATAATAGTGATAAATTATTCTTTAAAGTATGGAAAAATATAGTAATTAGGAATGAAATAATTAGAAATATTAGATTATTTAAAGAACATAGTGGCTCAAAAGAATTTTATAGATTAGTTAATTATAAAGCATATAAAAATAAAGATTATATAACTAATATGACCATTGGTATTAAAGAACCTATTACAGTGAATTTACTACCACCTTATTTAGACAAGTTAATTTTCTATGCACAAAATGGTCAAATAAAAGCAAATTCAATACCAAACTCAGTTAAAGAATTAATATTTAGTGGTAGTTTTAATCAAGTTATTGCATCAACAACCATACCCAAAAATGTAGAAACCATTCAATTTGGGAATTACTTCAACCAACCACTTCCAATTGGGTCGCTTCCTCAATCTATTAAACGTTTAGAATTTGGTAATGATTTCAATCAAGAGATTCAATTAGATAGCTTACCAAAATCAAGATTGGAGTATTTAAAACTAGGTGTTTCATTCAACAAATTATTAAAACCAAATTACTTACCAAAATCATTAACACATTTAATATTATCAAATGACTATGACCACCATATTGATATTAAAGATGTACTGCCAGATAGTGGGAATTTGTTAATACTGAATTTAGGTGAAAATTTCAATAAACCTTTGAGGAATCATCCACTACCCTATTCAATCACTCATTTAGTATTATCATCATCATTCGATCAGCATTTATCGGCTGGTATATTACCACAATCTTTAAAGAGATTAGAGTTTGGTAAAGATTTCAATAAACCTATCAATGTTGGTGTTTTACCTGACAAACAATTGGAATCGATTATATTTGGTTACTCATTCAATCAACAGATTAAAACTCAAATTTTACCAAACACTTTAAAAGAAATAAAATTTGGATTTAGTTTTAATCAAATTATTATAGAGAATTCATTTCCTCAACAACTACTTTCATTGGAATTTGGTGGTTCATTCTCAAAACCAATTAATAATTTATTACCAACTTCACTTGAATCTTTAAAACTTGGTTATAATTGGGATTTTTCAATTTCAAATCAAACATTTTCATATTTATCATCATTACATTCTTTAGAATTTGGTTATAGATTTCAAAGAGAATTTCCTCCTTCATCTTTACCAGATTCTTTAACTTTTTTAAAATTTGCTTGTTCAAATAATAAACTTCAACAATCATCAATACCTAAAACTGTAAAAATTTTAAAAATTGGTACAATAGAATATAAAATGCATCAATAATTAAAATTTAAAATTGTATTATTAAAAAAAAAAAACCATCTTTTTTAAAAAAATAAAAAAAAAAAAAACAAAAAAAAAAAAAATAAAAAAATAAAAAAAAAATAAAAACTAATTCTGGTTTTAACCGAAAATCTAAAAAAAAAAGATATTTTGTTTTCAGAATTTTTTTTTTTTTTTTTTTTTTTTTCTATTCATTAATACAAATATTGTAAAATAAAATATAAAAAAATAATAATAAAATAATGGAATTTAATTTTAATTCAAATTATCCAGTTTTAGAAAGTGAAAGATTAATTTTAAAAAGAATTACAAAAGAACATGTTGATTCAATTTTTTTAATGCGTTCTGATAAAGAGAGTATGAAATTTGTACCAAGAGTATTAGCAAAATCAAAAGATGATATTATAGAATGGATTGAACAAAGTGATAAATTAACTGAATCAAATGATTTAGTAAATTTTGGTATATTTTTAAAAGAGAATCCAAATGTAGCAATAGGTATAATTGGTTTCGTTAGAATGAATAAATCAAATCATCGTGGTGAAATTGGTTACCTTACACATTCTATTCATCATAGAAAAGGTTACACTTTTGAGGCTTTAAAATTACTTGTTGATTTTGGTTTTAATATTATGAATTTTCATACAATTGGTAAATTTATTTATTTATTTATTATTTGTTATTATTTTATTATTTATTATTTATTATTTTATATATTAACACATATTTAATTTTTAAAAAATTTAAAATAAAAATAGAGGCTTGTATTGACCCATTAAATGAACCATCAATTAATTTAATAAAAAAGATAGGATTTAATTTGGAAGCTCAATTTAAAGAAAATTTTTATCATCCAATTTTAAAAGAATTTAGAGACACAAATGTATACTGTAAAATTAATCCAAATCATATAAAAAATTAAAATTAAAAAATTAAAAAATTAAAGATTAATTAAAATTATATTATATTTGTAGATAATTAATTAATTAATATCTTTTAAACCTTAAAGAAAAATCCTAAAAATTAAATTCTGAATAAGAACCACAAAAAAAAAATAAAAAAAAAAAATAAAAAAAATATTTATTTATAAATAAATTTTATTATTTGTTTTTTTTATTTTTATATTTTTTTTTTTCTTTCTTTACAAAATAAATAATAATTTTAATAAAACTATGAAATTAACTTTATTAATTTCAATTTTAATTATAGAATTAATAGACTTTACTTTTGGTATAAATGAAAACAAGTGTTTCAAGTTTGGTCATGCTTGTAAAGATAAAGTAAAGTTTGATGTTACTTGTGGTGAAAATTTTGCTTGTTTACCATCCCATGAGAATAGTCAAGATTTCATTTGTAAACCAAGATTAAAACTTGGAGAAACTTGTTTTAATGAATTAAGTAATGTATGTGAAAGAGGATTACAATGCCTTCCATCAAAAACATTCAATTATGGTGTTGATGAATATGGTGATTTTGATATAGATTCTCCCAATAACTTAACTTGTGTTGATGCTGGATATGCAGGAGAGGGTGAATTTTGTCAATCAGATTATAATTGTATTGGAACTGGTTTTTATAATTTAAAATGTATAGATTCTAAATGTCAATTATATGGTATTGAACGTAGTGAATATATTACTTGTATCGATTATTATAATTGTCCAGGTCCAAATACATGTGCTTCATTAGGTTTTGATAATGGAAATTACATTTCAAAATGTGTGCCTTTAAAACCATTAAAAAGTGATTGTAAAACTCAATCAGAATGTTTCATTGGTGGTATATGTTCAAGTGAAAATAAATGTATTTCAAGATATTCAAAGAAACTAAATGAAAATTGTTTATATAATAGTGAATGTGATTTTGGATTAAAAGTAAGTAAAAAAAAAAAAAAAAAAAAAAAAAAAAAAAAAAAAAAAAAAAAAAAAAAAAAAAAAAAAAAAAAAAAAAATTAATTTAACAAATAATAACTCCTATTTTTACCAATACAATAAGTGTGAAACTACAATTTATCATTATTTTCCAAATGGTACATTTAAAAATTTTGAAGAAATTAATAAATGTGTACCATTGATCTATTCAAAAACAACAAATTGTTTAGATGAAGGTTGTCAAGAATATGAATTTTGTAATGGTGCAACAAATAAATGTTATCCTAAAAAGAAATACACAAATGATTGTAAAAAAGCAGAAAAAGAAAGAGATTCATGCTACATTTCAAATAACTGCTTCTTTTCAAATGAACAATATGATTTACTATCTTCTGATTCTCCATTTTCAAATGAAAATTCTTGTCAAATGAAACATTGTAAATGTCAAACAATCAATTATTTTAACCAATGTCAAAATACATATACATTTTGTCAATAAAACCTTTGATAATAAATATATATTAAAATTTCATTTTTACCTTATTATAATTTTTTTTTTTTTTTTCAATTCTCCCTTAATATCACTTTTTTTTAAAAAAAAAAAAAAAAAAAAAAAAAATCAAAAAACTCGTTTAAACGACTTTTTTTTAATTTTTATTTTTTTTATTTTTATTTTTTATTTTTAATTAAAAAAATCATTGATGATTAAAAACGATGAATAGATTAACAAATATATCAAAAATTAGAAAATCATTAATAGATGGAAAATTAAAAGTGAATGATTTAGTTTTAAATAAAATCAAAGAGATTAATAAAGTTTCACCAAATCATTTAAATACATTTATTTCACTTCAAGATGAGAAATCATTAGGGAAACAAATTAAAGAGAGTCAAGAGAGATATGATAATGGTACAAATAAAAGATTAGATGGTATACCAATTGGTGTAAAAGATAATTTCTCAAGTAAAAATTTTAAAACAACTTGTGGTTCAAAGATTTTAGAGAATTATATACCAAGTTTTGATTCAACTGTTGTTAAATTATTAAAAGAGGAAGGTGCAATAATTATTGGTAAAACTAATATGGATGAATTTTCAATGGGTTCATCTTCAACTTCTGGTCATTTTGGTAAAGTAATTAATCCATGGAGTAAACCAAATAATAATAATAACAATGATAATGATAATAATAATAATGGAGAGGTTTTATATGTTGCAGGTGGTTCATCAGGTGGTTCGGCAGCAGCAGTTGCTTCAAATTATTGTGTTGCATCAATTGGATCAGATACAGGTGGTTCAATTAGACAACCATCATCATATTGTGGTGTTGTTGGTTTTAAACCATCCTATGGTTTAATATCACGTTTTGGTTTAGTTGCATATGCTTCATCATTAGATACACCTGGTGTTTTAACTAATAATGTTGAAGATGCTGCTGAATTATTAGATATTTTAATTAAAAAAGATCAAGAAAATGATTCAACTTCAATTGAATTTATAAATAATAATCAAAATCAAAATCAAAATAATGGTGAAAAAAGGAATATTTTAGATGAATTTAATGAAAAATTAAAAAATAAAAATATAAAAGATTTAGTATTTGGTATACCAAAAGATTATTTAGTTAAAGAATTAGATACAGATATACTTAACCTTTGGAAAGAAGTTGTTGAAGAAATTGAAAAAAGAGGTGGTAAAGTTGTATCAGTTAGTTTACCACATACTCGTTATGCATTACCAGCTTATTATTTATTAGCAACATCTGAAGCAAGTTCAAACCTTTCAAGATTTGATGGTGTTAGATATGGTTATAGATTTGAAGAAGAAAAAGATGAAAATAAAGTAGATAATGATAATGATGATGATGATGATGTTGATGAAAATAAAATTGGTATGGGATTAAAAGATATGTATACAAAAACTAGAACAAATGGTTTTGGCGAAGAAGTTAAAAAAAGAATTATACTTGGTACAATGGCATTATCAAGATCATCATATGATAATTTCTATACAAAAGCTCAAAAGATTAGAAGATTAGTATCAGATGATTTTAAAAATGTTTTCCAAGGTGAAAATAAAGTAGATATTTTAATAACACCAACTGCACCATCTCCAGCATTTAAACAAAATGAAAAAATGGATCCAATCGAAGTTTATGTAAATGATATTATGACAATACCTTCAAATTTAGCAGGTTTACCAGCATGTTCAATTCCTTTAAAACTTTCAAATTCAAATTTACCAATTTCAGTTCAACTAATTTCAAATCGTTTAACTGATGATAATTTATTATTTGCAGCTCATACAATTATGAATTTTGATTGTTACAAAGATTTTACATCACTTACACCAAATTATTTAAAATAATAAAATAAAAATTATAAACACTATAGTGTTTGTTTATTTAAAAATTAAATCTTTTATATAATTTGTTTTATATTTTATCCACCATTTATATTTAAATAAAATTAAAATTATTGTAATAATAATTATAACACCAATTATTGAACAAACTATTAAAATTATTAAATCATTTTTTGATAAATTATTTGATTGAAATGATTGTGAATAATTGAATGATTTTGAATTCGATGATGATAATAATGATGATTTACTACAAACTGTAGTATCACTATCAGAATTACCACCTAATAAAAATTGAAAATTTGGATCAATTATTGCTTTCTTTTTAAAATTGGGAATATTAATTGCAACTTGTATTGATATTTCTTGAGAATTTATACTTTTAACCAACGAATTTGGAATTATTGAATTTGATAATAAAATTTTTTTATCATCAATAATACCTTTCTTTATAAATTCACCAACCATTGAAATTTCATTAACCCTTAATACAATCCATGATAAATTTGTTTCATTTAAATTTCTATATCCAAATGAATTTGAAATACATGTCGTTTTATCATCGTCATTATATTTTAATGTTGAATTAAATATAATTTGTAATGTATTTAATGGTGAGCTAAATTGATAATTTAAAATTTCAATTGAAAATTTTAATGTATTTGGTTTAACACTTATTGATTCACCAGCAAATTCTAAAATTGTTGATAAATTTGATTGATTTTGAGGGAATTTTGAAATTATAATTTTAATTTCACTATAACCATTTTCAGTTGGGAATTTATTTGAATACATTATTGATGTTGCATTATATTGATTGAATGATGAATTTTCATAATTTTTAAAAACTTTCCATGGTAATTTTGAAAAATCAAATTCTTTAACAATTTCATTTGAAAAACCAACTTCACAAACTTTAAAAAATGATATATCAGCATAACCACCTCCACAATTATTATTATTATTATTATTATCTGATTTAATCCATTGATAAGTTGATGGTC
This sequence comes from Dictyostelium discoideum AX4, assembly GCF_000004695.1. Lineage (NCBI taxonomy): Eukaryota > Evosea > Eumycetozoa > Dictyosteliales > Dictyosteliaceae > Dictyostelium > Dictyostelium discoideum. The sequence goes on from NC_007090.3 coordinate 5,013,973, forward strand.
TATATTCATTAAATAAATAAATATAATTTGCAATTTTATTTGAAGAACAATCAACACCATACCAATTATTAAAACATTCACAACCACTATCCTTACAAACTCCATTACCACTACAAACACTATTATTATTATTATTATTATTATTATTATTATTATTATTATTATTATTATTATTATTTTTAATTAAATTACATGGTTTTAATAATTGTTTATATCCAATTGGATAAATAATTAATTGATGATTTATAAATTGATTAAAATCATTAATTTCAATTGTTAATGATAATGCTTCTGTATTTAAAGGTGGTAAATTAAATAATAATTGATTTGATAAAATTCTAGTTGGCATTAAATCAAATGAATATTTATTATCACCATCCAATGATTTAAAATGACCAATTACATAATCTGATTTTAAATTTATACCATGTACAATTAAATCACCACCATTAATTGTAAATGTTTTTTCATCATAATTAAAAATCATTGGTTCATTATTACTATTATTTTCAACTTGATTATCTTCTTCATTATCATTATTATTTAAATTAATTTTAAATGGGAATGATAAATTTGATAAATCACTTGAAGAATAACCACGAAAATTAAAACAAGTATCAATTAAACCATAAATTGAAACTGTTAAACCAATGGTTGCATAATCAATTGGTATTAATGCATCAACTTTATATTCTATAAAACTTGAATTCATTTCTTTTACAATTTCTGATTGAAATTCCAATGGTATCTTTTTATTTTCACCTAAAATATATATTGTTGGATTTGAACCTGGTTGTCTTTTATAAATTCCACAATCTTTATCTAAAACTTTAAATGTAAATAAAATTTTACCATCATTTCCTAATGTTTTAGGTTGAAAATTAAATTCATATAATAATGGTGGTTCAATATCATTGTTTTTCTTTGAAATATTACATTTTAATGATATTGTATTATTTAATATTAAATTTAAATCTTCAAATGGTGGTATATTATTATTATTATTATTTTTATTATTATTATTATATTTTTGATAAGATGTAACCCAACCACTATTATCCCAAAGTTCAATACCTGTAATTTCAAATACTTGAGAAACTTTACAATTAGATAAATCACCACCAATTGGTAATGTTAATATAAAATGATTTGATTTATAATAATCATTTATAGTTGTTGTCATTGTTGAATTTAAAGAATTAATTTTGAAAATGTATGGTATTGGATCAACATTTGAAGTTATATTAATTTCACCCTTATTGAAACCATTATAGTGATCAAGGATTGTAATATTAAAATAATTAATACCAGTTGAAATTGAAGTTATTAAAGGACCTAAATAATCACCTCTTTCATTCTCATTTATTGATAATAAAGGTTCACTACCACCACCACCACTGCCACCTCTATGACCATCATTTGAATTAGAAGAGAAAGGAAATTTTGATTTTAAAAAATGATTATTCCAAGATTGATATTGAAATATGAAATCAACTTCACCACTAAATGAATTCATTGGTACTGTGAAATTAACAATGAATAATCCTGATATACCATCATAATAACCACTAAATATATGATTTGAATCAATTGGTTTATTAATACCCAATTGAGGGTAAACTAAAGAAAATTTAGGTATCCAAGTTATATCTATATAAACACTTGTTATTAATAGTGATACTTGAATATCAGATTTTGAACAATCGATTCTATTTGGTGAAAATTTAAATGAATCAATGGTTTGAATTTCTATATCGGGGAATATCGGTGGTACAATATCACCTTGTTCATTATAACAATCATCATATCTAAATGTTTGTTCATTTCCATTGAAGTCAATGATTCTAATGAATGATTCAACCATCTCTGATGAATAAGGGTCAAATAGTAATGAATTAAAATCGAAAACACCTTGATAAACACCATTCAATTTATTACCTTTAATTAAATCTTGAGGATAACTTAATAATAATTGATTTGCAATTTCAATTTCATAAACACCAGAGTTATCGTCACTTGCATTAATTGTAACAATTAAAGATTCTGAATTTGATGTTGTATTAATATTAATTTTTAATATTTTTGGTGGTATTTTATCAATTATTAAAAAATTTGAAGTTGATAGTTGAGTTTTATTCACAACTAATTGATTACCACCATTACCACCACAATAGAATGTTGGTTCAATAATTGAAATTAATTGGTCACTTAATAAATGATCAAATTTAAATATATAATTTGAAATACTATTACCATATTGATATCCTAATGGATAAGGATAATACCATGTTTGATAATTATTTTTATTATTATTTATTTTTAATTTCATAAATAAAGGTGAAGGTGATTTAATATTACCAATAAATGTTGAAAGTGATGATTTATTATTAAATTTTATAATTTTATTATTTTCAATTGAAAAATTTGAATTTTTTTTATTAATTGAAATATTAAATAAATAGTTATTATTATAATTATTATTTTTAAATAGTAATTTGTTTGTACTTTCAATAATATTTGACATCATTAAACCAATTGATAATTTTGATTTAATATTGCCAATTAATGGAATGACTTTTTTATTAATATTATTTCTACCACTATTGTTCGTATTATCTATTATATAAATTGGTGATTGTATTGAATTATTAATATCAATTATTGTTAAAATATTAGCTGCTATATTATCTATATTGTTAATTATTATTGATTTACTTGTATAACTATTATTATTATTATTATTATTATTATTATTATTATTATTATTATTATTATTATTATTATTATTATTATTATTATTATTATTATTATTATTATTATTATTGTTATTATTACTATTTGTATTAATTGGAAATTGTAAATTAAAATTTAAATATCTTTCATATTTATCTATTATTGTTATAGTTAAATTTTTTGTAATATCTAACCATGATCTTTCAACATCTATTGAACAATCATAATATCCTTGTTGTGAATAAACTGATTTAAATGTTGAGTAATCATCATTTTGAAACATTTTATTAATTACCTTTTCATATGTTCTATCAATATTTTGAATTTTTGTTACTAATAATTTATTTGATATTGGTGGTTGTTGTTGGTAGTGTTTTTGTGATAGTGGTGGTGATGGTGGTTTATCACTTTTAATAAATGATGGTGTTTTTATTGAAAATGAAGGTGATGATGTAGATGTTGTTGTTGTTGTTGTTGCTGGTTTTGAATTTATAGATGAATTATTTTTATTTATTATAAAATTAACAATATCAAATTTATCATCTACAAATAATGAAAATAAAACTGAATTGGAATAGATATCATATCTTAAATTTGCTATTGATGATATTCCTATTGCACCTTTATCAATTGGTACACATTCAATGGATTCAGATAATGTAATATTGGTTGTTTCTCTATTGTTTATTGTTATTGTTTGTGTGTATTTTTGCCTTTGCTTTGTAATTGGTAAATTAATATTTACCCTATAAATGTAATTGTGATTATTATTATTAAAATAAATTGGTTCATAAGTTTTATTTTCAATTATTATTATGTTTTTGTTTTTATTATTTTTATTTTCAATATCTTCTTGAAAATTAAATAATAAAAATACTGTTATCTCGCATCCATTTAATGAATTTTGAGTATATTTTATTGGGCTTTTATTATTGAAAAATGATTTAATGTATTCGCCTTTAAAAAAAATAAAAATAAAAATAAAAATAAAAATAAAAATATCTAAATTAGTATATATCAATATAATTTATTAATTAATTAATATTATTTTTAATTACCATTTAAAAAATTAATAAAGATATTTAAAATAAATAAATAACAAATTATAGATTTATATGGATTCATTTTTTTATATCTTGTTACCCTTTTAAAAGAAAATAAAAATGTTTAGGTTTTATTTCTTTTTTTTTTTTTTTTTTTTTTTTTTGTATGTGATGATATCATTGTTTAAATTGTTATTAAAATAAAAATTAAAAAATAAATAAAAAAAATAAAACAATAAAAAAATAAAAAAATTGTATCAAATTAAAGATATATATATATCACCCGCAAATAATAACATGATCCATATCATTGTAAAATAACCTTTCTGTGTGTTTGGGGGTGTTAATATAGTGTGTATTTTAAATTTGGGGGTAAAAAAAAAAAAAAATTGCTGGTAACCTTTAAAACTAATAAACAACCCCTAAATAATAATAATTTTATAATAAATCCCTAAAAAAAAAAAATAAAAAAAAAAAGGTAGATAATGTAAATTGACATAATAAGTTTGTAAATGTGTAAATATTTATTTATTTATTTATTTATTTATTTTTTATTAATTTTTTTTATATTTTTTTTTATTTATTTAATTAGTTTTTATAATAATTTAATAATTCAATGTAAGGATTACCAGTTATATTTAATAATTTTGCAAAAGCAGGTTCAGTTTTTAAACCAAACTTTTTTAAATTTATAATATCATTTTTAAATGATTCACCTTTTTCAAAAAGGATTTGATATTCAATTATCATATGTCTATAAGCATTTTGTTGTTTTGTTGGTATATTTTGACAAAATATTTCAAATTGGAAACCATCGATTTCAAATTCAGAGAAAATAGTTTCAACACCATTTACAATATGATTTTTTTTTATTTTAAAATCTTTATAACTTGAAAAGTTTTTCTCTATTGTTGAAATTAATTTCTCTTTATTATTATCATCATCATGATCTTTCCAACAACAACAAATGTCTAAATCTGAACCTATTATATCAATTTCAATTGGTATTGTACCTGCTAAAATTGGTTCAAACTCTTTTAAAATTTCTATAATTTTATTTTCTTTTAATATTTTATATGCATTCTTTTGAACTTGATTCGAACTTTCCTCATTTAAATATTCGATATTATTGAATTTATAAATATCCATGATTGGCTTTTTTTTTTTTTTTTTTTTTTATTTTAAAAGAATTAAACGGCCAATACGGCTTTTTTTTTTCAATTTTTTCAATTTTTTTCTTGAAAATTCTTTATTTTATTTATTTTTTATTTATTTTTTTTTAATTTTTTTTAAAATTAAAAATCTTAGTCACTTACCTTTTGAAAAAAAAGAAAAAATCTGTGGTAGAGTACCCTAATTTATTGGGAATCAAAAAAAAAAAAAAATTAAAAAAAATTAAACAAAAAGGACCTTTTTAAAAAAAAAAAAAAAAGTATAAATTTAAAACCATAATGGTTTTATAAAAAATAAACCGACCAAGTAACCATAGAAATGAAAATATTAGTACTCTTATTATTTTTTTCTATATGTATTGTAAGCTATTCAGTCCAAATAGAACAAAATGATTGTATGTTTAATAATTTTTTAATTTTATTTTTGTTTTTCTATTTTTATTTTTCTATTTTTATTTTTTTTATTTTCATTTTTTTATTTTTATTTTTTTTATTTTTTTTATTTTTCTATTTTTATTTTTATTTTGCTGACCTTCAGAAAAAAAAAAAAAAAAAAAAGATAAATGTCTTGATAATTTATTTACTAAAATAGGGAATTTACCTTTATATACTCTTAATACAACGACTCAACAAAGAAATTACTGTGGAACAAACGGTTTAAATATTATCACTTGTTTCAATGATACCGTCCAAAGAATTACAATTAGACATGTACCAGCGAAAAAAAATAAATTACTTTCAACTATTGATCTTATTTGTTTTAATTCTTTGATATCGATGTAATTATTATTTTAATTCTATTTTTATTTTTTTTTTTTTTTTTTTTTTTTTTTTTTTATTTTTAATTTTTTTTTTCCCAAATATCTAATTTTAATCAAAAAAAAAAAAAAAAAAAAAAAAATTAATAATAAATAATAAATAAAAAGAGCTGTTATTGATGCCAATACCGAAAACAATTTCCTTTATGGTGAATTTCCATTAAAACTCGAAAGTCTTCGTTTGGATAATGGTAATCTAACTTCATTATTTAATTATGTTGATCTTTCATTAGGTTTTAATAATACAATAGTCAGGAATCAAATTAAAAAACTTATTTTATATGGTGGAGTTTCAAAATCTGAAAATGTAAATATATATTTTTCAACACTTTCACATTTTTCCAACCTATATTTCTATATCGAAGATGGTGCCACAATAACAAACCAAACAAATTTCAATTTTATAAATGATTTAAATGAAACAAAGAAATCATCATTCCAATCAATTACAACCTATTGTTCAAATGTACCATCATTAGACTATAATAATGTTATTTTAAACTATGTGTAAGTTTTTATTTTCTTTTATTTTAAATAAAAATAATAGATAAATAAAATACTAATATTAATATGTTTAAAAAACAAAAAAAAAAAAAAGTGAATTTACATATTTACCAAGTTTTGATTATGAATCAGTTTCAAATTATTCAACATATTCAAATGTTGTTTCTCTTGAACTTAATTCCAATAAAAATGATCAAGTTTACCCATTCCCATTAGGCCTTTCTAAAATTCCGCCTGGTAATCAGTTAACTTCTTTGTATGTTTTAAAGTAATATTATTATTTATTACCCATAAATTAACTTTTTTTTTAATTTTTTTAATTTTTTTAATTTTTTATTAAACATAGATCTATTAATCATTTAATAGAAAAGCCTCCTTACTTTATAGATTTATCAAATTTAGATTCAAACATTAGTAGAGGAATATATACTAGTAATCAAATGTTTGTATTAAAAAATAAAAAAAAATAAAAAAAATAAAAAAAATAAAAAATAAACTAACTATAATATTATTTTTTTTTTTTTTTTTTTCTAAATAAATAAAAAAAAGAGAAATTTTAAATGCTGGCAATTCTTTCAATATAGATGGAGTATTTCCCTTCACTTCTTTCCCCAAATATTTAGATTCTTTGTAATTATTAAATAATTTTTTTTTTTTTTTTTTTTTTTTTTTTTTTTTTTAAAAAAAAATATTATTAATTGATAACTAATATTTCCTTATTTCTTTATTTAGTACCTTTGAATATGGAAATTTAAGCAGATTACCAGATTTTGAAAATATTTTTAATGAAAATATTGAGTATATAGATATAAGTAATAATATAATTACTGAGAATATAACTAGAACATTAGAATGGCCAGGAAGAACTATTACACTTTACCTAAGAAACAATCATTTGAAAGGATCAATCGATGAAAGTTGGTGCAAATTTAATCTTGAGATTTATGGAAACTCTCTAAGTGGTGAAGCTCCATCATGTTTTGTTTGCCACATTAATAGTAATTCCTTTGCTATAACTGGTAACGCATTCTCAAATATGGAACTAAAACCACCATGTACCTCTGTGATTTTAAATTTATGGTATGATAATTCGACAAAACTATTGTTTTTGTATGGTCAAGATATTGGATTTGCAAGATCAGATTTTAAATTATCACCATCTTCATTCAACCCTTATTGTGGCCTTTTGGATGAAAAGGTTTATGAGAATGTTAGAAATGGTTTGTTTTGTTTAAATTATAGTCTACCTGGTCCAGTTCCCTTACATATAAATATTACCTACCCAAAAATGCCCTCAAATTCTCCAGTTAAAACATTTGAAATCTCAGCTTACAATATGTATTTACCATTAATTAATAGTGTTTCAAAAGATTCAAAAACCAATCTATATACTATCGATGGTCAATACTTTGCATACAATAGTACTGTTATTACCGTTTTAGTTGATTCTCAAATTTGTATTGTAGTATCTTGTAATTTTAGAGAAATCAAATGTTTACTATCGAAAAACAACAACAATAATAAAAACAACATGATTAATACCAATTATTTACTATCCGTTCAAATTATGAATGTTTCATCAAATTTCAATTTAACTAAATGTCCAAATGATTGTAGTGGCGCTGGTATTTGTGATTTAAATTTAGGTATATGTTCATGTAATTCAAATAGAATATTTGATGATTGTAGTGGTTTCAAATGTATTGGAGATTGTACTAGTTTAACAAATTCTGAATGTAACTTTACAATTGGTAAATGTGAATGTATATCAGGATGGGAAGGTGATGATTGTAAAACTCAATTATTTTGTCCAAATGATTGTAGTGGTAGTGATGCAGGTAATTGTGATTATATAACCAAAACATGTAATTGTAAACAAGGTAGAACATTTGCATGCAATACTGATTGTTTAAACGATTCAAAATGTAATTTTACAATTGGCAAATGTGAATGTATACCAGGGTGGGAAGGTGATGGTTGCAGTATTCGACCAAAATGTCAAAATGATTGTAGTGGTGGTGATGCAGGTAATTGTAATTATATAACTAAAACATGTATTTGTAAACAAGGTAGAGCATTAGATGATTGTAGTGGATTTGCATGCAATATTGATTGTTTAAACGATTCAAAATGTAATTTTACTATTGGCAAATGTGAATGTAAAGATGGATGGGAAGGTGATAATTGTAACACTAAGCAACCAAATTGTCCAAACAATTGTAGCGAATCAGGTATTTGTGACCGTTCAACTTTGAAATGTTTATGTGACTCTGATAGATTATTTGAAGACTGTAGTGGATTGAAATGTATTATAAATTGTAATAACAATTCAATATGCAATAATAAAATTGGTAAATGCGAATGTCTATCAGGTTGGTTTGGTGATAGTTGTGAAAATTCAGAAAAATCTTCATCTGAATCCTCTGAATCTTCTGAATCTTTATCAAAATCAAACAAAACCAAAGTTATATTACTATGCACTATATTGCCATCTATTGCATTGATAGGTATAATTTTGGTGGTCATTTCATTAAAAAAAAGAAAAAATGAAGATCAATATAAGTACCACATTAAATTAAAATAAACGTTACCTATGTACTAATATACTAGTTCATCAAGTGAATTAATAAATAAAATTTTTAAATCTATTAAACTAGTTTTATTACAATTTATTTTTTTTTATTTTTGTTGTTGTTGTATTTGTTGTAAATATTGTTCAATTATTGGATTTGATAAAGTTAAAAGTTGTTTATACATTTCTTTTTTAAATGGTACAGGTAAAGTTTGATCATTATTGTTTGGTTGTTCTTCTTGATTTAAAAAATCATCAAAATTGAACCATTTACATTCGTCAAATTCTGGTTTTTCTTCAAATCCTAAATCAATCAATGATATTAAATCTTTTGGTAAAAAGAATAAATGCCAATGAATCATTTGGCCATTATGATTAAAAACTTTACCAATTGCTTTTGTAATTGAATTTTTATATTCATAGAGATAAGATAATGGTTCCTCTATTTTTGATACAAATCTCAATTTATCATCTGTTACTTCTAAGCCAACCTCTTCTTTTATTTCTCTTAAAACTGCAACATAATAATCCTCATCCCTCCCTGCTTCCACACCACCTTGTGGAAATTGCCACTATTATTATTATTATTAATTAAGAATTTACTTTAATAAAATGAAAGAAATAAAAATAAAAATAAAATAAAAAGAAAACTACCTTTCCAACTGCAGTTTTCTTTTTTGATGCTCTTTTACACACCAAAACTTGTCCCTGATCATTAAAAATTAATGCACCAACACAACTTCTATATTTAATATTACTCATTTTATTTAATTTATATAATTTTATAATTTCTTGTATCTCTTTTTTTTTTTTTAATTTTTAATTTTTTTTTTTTTTTTTTTTTGAAATTAAATACTGAAAATAAATTAAAAAGATTTTTTCTAAAAAATTTCTGATTTTTTAAACAGTGTTGGTGGAGATATATTTTATATTATTTTATTTTTTTTAAAAAAAAATTCAAATAAAAAAAATTAAAATAGACATAGTGTTTGATTAATTTTAAGATCAAAAAATAAATAAAATAAATAAAAGTTTAGAATTAAATATTAGCATTAATAAAAAGAAATAAAAAAATAAAAAAATAAAAAAAAATAAAAAAATAAAAAAAAATAAAAAAATAAAAAAAAATAAAAAAATAAAAAAAATAAAAAAAAAGCACGAAAATGTTGGCTGTAATGGTACTTTTAATTGTACTTTTCCATCCACTGATCCAAATTTTTCAATAGGCGCGTATTTAAAATAAGTCTGACGGTTTATTTCCGCAGTTTTTGATCACCCCAAAAAAAATAAAAAAAAAAAAAAAAATATAAAAAAACAGAGGAATTTTATAATTTTAAAAATAAAAAAATGAAAAAAAAAGATATTTTAGAAAAAGAAAACGAATTCCGCAATAACATTTTATTTTTTTAATTTTTTTTTTATTTAAATTTTATTTTTTTTTTTTTTCTTTTTTTTTTTTTTACCATCTTTTTTGTTTTATTTTTTTTATTTTATTTTTTTTTTTTTAAAAAAAATATATATCACAAATAATAAAATGAAATCCATTTTATCATTAATCATCTTCTTTTTAGCAATTTCTTTTGTTACCGTAAGTTTTTTTTTTTTTTTTTAAAAAAAGTGTTTAGAAAAAAAAAATAAAAAATGAAAAACCCAAAAGTTTTTTAGTCTCGAAAAATAAAAATAAAAAAAAAAAATAATTAATATATATATATATTATTTTTTTTTTATTTAGTCAGAAGTTTTTAACTCTGTTGTACCATTAGGAAAAACAGTTCAAGGTAAACTTATTCAACAAAATATCCCAAGTATTTCAATTCCAAGTGGAAATATTCAAATTAGTGGATTTCAAGCAGTTTTTTTAAATGATTCATCAAATGCTCAATTTTTAAGATCATCAATTAAAATTATTTCAGTTGATATTAGTGTTAGTAAACCAGCTCAAAGAAAGATTTTTTCATTCACTCTTTCAAACATTTTTGAGCCATTGGTATTACCATCACCATATGTTATTAATGTTCCAACTGGATCAACAGCAAGTATGTCAATTTCATACTTAACTACCAATAGTGAAGCACGTAATGTTTCATTGAAATATTATATGAAATATGAAAGTGTTAGCAGTGGATATACACCAGTTTCAAGATCATCCATTTCAGCATCACCAAATGGTGCTGCATTCAACGTTACCAAAGGTACCAATGGCAAATTCACTAAATCAAATAACTACATTTGGCAAACTGATGTCTCTGTAGTATCATTACTTGCAACTGGCTCACAAGGTATTATTAGTATGGCTTTTGTTAATAATGCCACCGGTGCTGTCATTTGTAATTCAGTAGGTCACTATGTCAATGATCTCCTTTACACAATGTCACCATGTTCAACTGTTACACCACTTACTAAAGGTACAACTTATACTGTTTTAGCAGTTTACAATAATACTGTTCAAATTAATGGTGTATTCGCATCATTTGGTATCTATACAACTTTCCCAAAGGCTTCAACTACTGGTAGTACAACTGGCCCATCAACTACTCATGCTGCATCATCAACCACTGGTCCATCAACTACTCATGCTGCATCATCAACTACTGGTCCATCAACTACTCACGCTGCATCAACTACTGGTCCATCAACTACTGGTCCACGTCCTTTAACTTCAACTACTCACGCTGCATCAACTACTGGTCCATCAACTACTCACGCTGCATCAACTGGTCCATCAACTACTCACGCTGCATCAACTACTGGTCCATCAACTACTGGTGGTAAAACAAGTGGTGGTGGTAGTGGTGGTGGCAGTGGTGGTGGTAGTGGTGGTAAAACTTCAACATCAGGTCCACACTCAACTACTGGCCATCAAACTTCTGGTCATCATACAGGTTCTTCTCAAAGTGGTTCAGAAAGTGGTTCAGAATCAAGTGGTAGAGGTTCATCACAAAGTGATTCACAAAGTGATTCACAAGCAAGCGGCTCTCAATCAAACTCTGAATTCACTACAACTGGTTCAATGTCTGGTAGTCATCAAAGTTCAGGAAGTCAACAAACCTCTGGTTCAATGTCTGGTAGTCAACAAACTTCAGGACAAACCTCTGGTAGTCAACAATCTGGTTCATCTGGTAGTCAATCAACTGGTGGCAGTTTCCAAACTTCAGGTTCATCTGGTAGTCAATCATCAGGTCAATCAACTGGCGGTCAATCATCAGGTCAATCAACTGGTGGTCAATCATCTGGTCAATCAACTGGTGGTCAAACCTCTGGTCAATCAACTGGTGGTCAATCATCAGGTCAATCAACTGGCGGTCAAACTTCAGGTCAAACCTCTGGTCAAACTTCAGGTGCATCAACTGGTGGCAGTTCAACTACCTACAGTGGTATGGCTGATTTCAAAACTCCATTCGAATATAAACACTCAAATAATAGAAAACTCGAAATCTATTAAAATTAATAAAATTTACAATATATATATAAACGCTTTTTTATTTTTTTTAAAAAAAAATTTGTAAATAAAACAATAAAATAAATTATTTAATTTAAAAAAAAAAAAAAAAAAAAAAAAAAATAAAGATAAAAATAAAAAATAAAAATAAAAAATAACACAACATTTAATTTTATATATGTATATAAATAAAATAATTAATAAAATTTTTATTAATTTTATTTTGCAATAATAACATCACAAGCAGCGTGATTCATTGCATAGTTCGAAACAGAATTTATGAAAATCTTTTTCAATGTATTCATTCCTCTAGTTCCAAGAATTAAAATATCAATAGAATAATCTGAAATTGCTTGTTCTAAACCAATTCCAACATCTTGAGATTTTAACATAATTCTTTCATTTTTTATCTTTTTTTTTTTTTTTTTTTTTTTTTTTTTTTTTTTTTTTAAGTAAAATAAAAAAATTAATATACATATTATATTTAAAAACATAGAAATATTGAAAAAAAAAATAAAAAGAATAAATAAAATTTACTTACACCTTTTTCAGCACATAATTGTTCATATCTTTCTAAAAGTTCTTCACCTTTTTCTAATGGTTGTTTTGGTTTTGTTATTGTAACTATATGCATATGATCTCCTGGTTTGTATAAATTTTCAGCTAATTCAAAAGCTTTGTGAGATTGCTGACTTCCATCTAATGATATTAAATATTTCATTTTTTTTTTTTATTTTTTAAAATTGTTATATTTTATATATTTTTTTTTTTTTTTGTACAAATAGTGGGGGTGTTATTGGTGGAGGTATAGTTTTTGTCTGGTTTTTCAATATTATTATAATTATTATTATTTTTTTCCTAATTTCCTTTTTTTTTTTTTTTTTAAAAAAATGAGTAAATAATCTTTAATTTTTAAAAAAATAAATTTAATGTGATTGTTGAATTATTTTTTAAATTGAAACAACAATGTTATTGCTTCTTTAATTTTAAAAGTCCTTAAAAATATTAATAAAATAAATTTTTTTTTTTTTTTTTCTTTTTTAAATATCCTAATAAGTTTATAATAAATTTAATTCTTTTTTTTTTTTTTTTTTTTTTTTTTTTTTCTTAAAAAAAAAAATGGTTTTTTTCCCAAAATAGAAAAATAGATTTGTTGGATTTTTTTTTTTATTTTTAATTTATTTTTTTTTTTTTAAAATTTTTTTTTCTTTTTTTAGTTTTTTATTTTTATTTTTTAATTTTTTGTTATTTTTTTTTTTAAATTTTAAAGTTCTTCATTTAAATACTTTTACTAGATCTAAAGTTTTAAAATGATGGTTTACCAAAAAATAATAATTAAAAAAATAAAAAACAGGAATGAATTAATTACCAAACTATTTACATTTTTTTTTTTTTTTTGGTAAAAAAAAAGAGGAGCTAATTAATTGTTAACCTATTTTCAATTTTTATTTTTTTTTTTTTTTTATTTATAAGACTGTAATTAATTTAATTAACTACATTATAATATTGCCTTTGGGAATATGAATAGTTTTTTTTTTTTTTTTTTTTTTTTTTTTTTTTTTTTTTTTTTTTTTTTTATTTCAATGAAGATAAATGGGTTTTAAAATTATTTTTTTTTTATTTATACTTTTTTTTTTTTTTTTCTATTTTCATTTTTTATTTTTTTTTTTCAAGAATTTCTTTTTTTAGATTTTTATTTTTATTTTTTATTTTTATTTACATTTTTTTTATTTTTTTTTTTATTATTCGCCAACTGTTAAAATTAATTGTTTATGACCAATTGTCTCAGTAACAGCATTTGAAGGGACGATAGTAGTGAATTGATTATTAATTGAGTAATCTTTAATCTGAATTGAATTAAAAGTCATATAAAGTAGATGGCCAGGTTCATCACCTCTATATTTTTTAAACATTGCTTCACCAATTTCTTTCTCTTCTAAATTTGTACGCCAAATTGAAAGGTCATCCAATTTTGCAACAATTTTCTCACAACCAATATTAATATCACTTGTTGATAAAGAATCTAAATTTAAAAAGCTAGTAGATGTTGAATCCAATATACCATTTACAAAGATTTTAATTGTAGATGGTACGTTTGAAATGGTAGTAGTATCCACAGTATCTACAATATCTTTTGTTTTTATTGTTCTAGTTGTTGGTATCGTTGTTGTTTCAAAACTATCACTAAAATCATCCATTCCATCTGAATCTAAAAAACTATCAATAACACCATTTCCAACATTATTATTATTATTATTATTATTATTATTATTATTATTATTATTATTATTTTTTGAATTTAAATCTGTAGTGGTAGTTTGTAAAGAAGGACCAACTGAAATTGCAAAATGTTTCCATTCATTACTATCTAATGGTGTATCGGATAGGAAACATTTAGATTTGAAACAAAATTTAACATAAAATCTTTTCCAAATTTGAACAACTGATACAACTAAACCATGTTTATCCATTGTAATGATTGGTTTTTCATCATGTACATCCTCTAAAATTAACCAAAACATTATTGTAAATTTATCTTTAACTGGTGGAACATAATTTAAATCTTGTTTAATTGATACACATGTTTCTTTATTAATATCTAATACTCTCAACTCTTTTGAATCTTCATATGGTTCACCAAATGTACTTCTAAATCCAATTCCATTATTTATCTTTTTCTTTAGATTATCAATATATTGACATAACCTACAATCAGCACCATAAAATATACAACGATTATATTTTTCAATGAATTTTTCAGGAAAAGGTTGTTTCTTCCATTCAAAATATTCTTCATATGCTGTTTTATTCTTTGATAGATAAATTATATAATCTACCAACTCTTTTGGTGATTTAAAATCATCTGTTTTAATTATACTTTTATTAGGTACCCATTCATCAATATTTGGTGATCCCATATAAATTGGTATACTTCCACTCCTATCAAATATATATATATACATAAATTAGTATAAATATATTAACATATGTTTATTATTAAATAAAGATAATACTTACAATAATGATGTATAAACTTTTTCTGTAACATAGTCAGTAATGTTATTATTTTCAAAAGCTAAAGAGAATTTATATTTTGATAATACTAATTCTTTAATACGTAAAGAGTCACCAAGATCATCGAATACTGCATGAGGGAAATCTTTTTTATTTAATTTCTTGTTGTTTAAACATTCACCCATTGCATCTACTTGAGTGTGTTTCATCATTTCTATGATGTAACAAGTACGATAGATTGCACCACCGCCATCGCAATTGGTTGACATGAATCCAACGAACCCGTTTTTATCTTCAAATTTGACAGGCTCCTTTCTGAAATTTTCGATATTACCATCATCACGTGACCCCCAACTACAAGCAAATGTAACTTGAACTTGATCGGTACTACGAAATGTGCTGTTGATATCTATATGTTTTTGGTAGTCTGGATGCGTTGATATTGGGAAATACTTTTCATGTTCGTATCCAAAGTTTATATAATATTGGGCAACTTCTTTTTGAGGAAATGCTGGTGGCTGTTTTAAGAATGTGTAGGACCAGCTTGCCAATGGTTGTGCTTCAAATAATATTGCGTCGACATCTGCATGGAATTGTTGTTGTGATATAAATACACAATCCACTGGACATTTCTCTTTTTTCACATGCTGTCCTAAATAATTTGGTAATCCCCAATCTTCGTAACCTTGTCCACTCCATGTCCCACCACTCCATAATAATATTTGTATTCCATCTACTTCAACTATAACAATACTGTATATTAATAAAGATAATAAAAATAATAATTTTTTATTTATTTTCATTATCTTATTAATCTATATATATATATATATATATATATATTTATTTAATGGTCTATAATAATATTATTTCTTTTTTTTTTTATTGCAATATTTGTTTATTGTTTAATTGATTACATGAATATATTTGTATGTGTGCGTGCTGTAGTGGTTGTTTTTTTTATTTTTTAAAAAAAAAAAATAAAAAAATTAAAAAAAATAAAATTAAAAGTGTTTTAGTTGTGTTTTTAAATTAATTATTGTTTTAAAAATCAAAACTTTTTTTTTGAAAAAAATAAAAAAAATAAAAAAAATTAAATTTATAAAAAAAAAAAGGATTATTATTTTTCTGAAATGATTTCTTAATTATTATTATTTGTATTGACCACCAATTTTTTTTTTCTTTTTTTGTTTTTTTTTTTTTTTGAAATTCTTAAAAACGAATCTTCTTAAATTTTTTTTTTTTTTTAAATTTTTTTTTTTTTTTTTCAAATAAATGGTTTTCTGTGTTCTTCATCCTTTTTTTTTTTTTTTTTTTTTTTTTTTTTTTATTTCTGGATGGTTTTGTTTATTTTTTTAAATTGAATTCGAAAAATGAAAGAAATTGATCTTTTTTTTTTCCAAGTTTTTTAGTTTTTTAAATAATTGAACAATTACCTCTTTTGATATCCAAATTTTTAATTTTAAAAAAAATTATATCTTTAATTTTATTATTTTTTTTTTTATTTAATTAAAATTTTTTTTTTTTTTTTATTTTCTATTTACTCAAAAAATAAAATAAACTTTTTTGATTTTAAAATCTTCACAATTTGGGAAACAAAAAAGTTAAAATTTATCCGTCCAGTCCGATTTCCCATATTATATTTTTGAAATTTTTTTTTTATTTTTTTTTTATTTTTATTTTATTTATTTGAAATAAATCAATGTAACATATATCTTTAATTTAGAGGAAATTTTTTTTTTTTTTTTTTTTTCAAATAAAATAATTTTCTATAAAATTATTTTTTCTTTTTTTTTTTTTTTGATTATTCCCAAGAAATCAAAACTTTTTTAAAATGAAAATAATAGTAATAATAAAAATAAAAATAAAAATAAAAATATTAATAATTAAAAAAAAAGAAATTATTTTACTTTACAATGGGAAGCTTCAAATTTATTCTTTTAAAACATTGGTTTTGTTTTTTATTATTATTAAATTTTAACCCTAATTTTTTTCCAAACTCACACATATAGCACCCCTTTTTTTTTATTTTTTTTTCAAATAATCGATTTTTGATTCCTTTGTTTTTGAAAAGTTTTTTTTTTTTTTTTTTTTATTGAGTTTTTGAAATGTTTGGCCTAAACAGCCAAGATTTCATTTAAAAAAAGTTAGTTTAAAAATAGTTTTTCAGTAAATTATAATTAAATTTTTTATTAATTTTTTTCTCAAGCTTTTATTATTTTTTTTTTTTTTTTTTTTTTTTCCTCTTTTTTTATTTTTAAATTAATTTTTTTATATTATTTCTCAATATTCGGTGTGTTTATATATTTAAATCCTGTTTACATCCTAATTTTTTTTTTATTATTCTCAATCGAGCAAAAAAAAAAAAAAAAAAAAAAAAAATTAAACACACAAAAAAAAAAAAAAAATAAAATAAAATAAAATAAAATAAAAAATTAAGTAGTGGATGTTCAAAAAAAAAAAAAAACAGATTTAAAACATTTTTTATAAAAAATGGAAAAATTGGATAATATAGTAAATAAAGTTATTAGAAAAAAAAAAACAAATTTACCAAAAACTGTATATATAAATAATAATAATTGTAATAACACTGTAAATAATAATAACAATAATAATAAAAATAATAATAATAATAATAAATGTATTAATAAAAATAAAAATAATAAAAATGACTTTAAAAAATCAAATTGGATATCTACAACCAAATATTCATTATTAACATTTGTACCAAAAAATTTATTTGAACAAGTATGAAAGATATTTTTTTTTTTTTTTTTTTTTCAAATAAAATCCATTTTTAAACTTTTTTTTTTTAATATTATTATTTTTATTAATTTTTTTTTTTTTTTTTTAATGTTTTGGGATGAATAGTTTAGGAAATTCACAAATTTATATTTCTTAGGTATTATGGTTCTTTCATGGCTTGATGTTAGTCCCTTAACTCCTGGTCCTTCCACAATTAATTTAGGAATTGTTTTATTAATAAATGCAATTAAAGAAGGTTATGAAGATTTTGTAAGTGTTTAATAAATAATTTATTCTTTAATTATTTATTTATATAAAAAGTTTTTAATTAATTTTATTTTATTTATTATTATTTAAAAAAAAAAAAAAAAAAATGAATTAAAAATAGAGACGTTATCAAAGTGATAAAAGAACTAATTCCCAAATTTGTAAAGTTTTAGAAATTAAAAAAAATGGTGAAAATAATAATTTAATTTCAAAATATTGGAAAGATTTAAAAGAAGGTGATATTGTTTTTATTGAAAATGGTAATTGTTTTCCAGCAGATTTAATAATTTTAAGTAGTTCAGGAGAGTCATCACCAGGTCAATGTTTTATTGAAACTTCAAATTTAGATGGGGAATCAAATTTAAAATATAAACAATCAATATTAGAAATAAATGATAAATTAATAAATTTCAATAATAATAATAATAATAATAATAATAATATATGTAATTTTAAATTTAATGAAAAATCAATAATAGAATGTGAAGGAGCAAATTTAAATTTAAATAAATTTGATGGTTCAATTCAATTATTTAATGAAAATAATGAAAATAATGAAAATATTGAAAAATTACCATTAACAATTGAACAATTATTAATTAGAGGTACAAGATTAATGAATACAAATTATATTTATGGATTAGTGGTTTATGTTGGACATGAAACGAAGTATATGTTAAATACAATGTCAACACCAACTAAAAGATCAAAATTAGAGAAAACAATGGAACGAATTTTAATTTATTTATTCATTGTTCAATTATTGTTATGTTTATTCTCAACTTTAATGGGTCTTTATTTTGATTTAAATTTCCATAAAGGATCATGGTATCTTGACATTCCAACCAATTTCCCAATGACGACATTCACTAGATTCTTTACTTTCTTAGTTTTATTCTCAACAATGATTCCAATTTCATTATATGTTACAATTGAAGTAATTAGATTTTTACAAGTTTTATCAATTAATAAAGATAAGAAAATGTGTTTTAAAATTAAAAATAAAAATATTCAACAAAATGAATTATCACCACCACCACAACAACAACAACAACAACAACAACAACAACAACAAAATACAAAAGAATTTGAAGAAACATTTGCAGAAGCTAGAACATCAAATTTAAATGAAGAATTAGGTCAAGTTGAATATATTTTCTCTGATAAAACTGGTACATTAACAAAGAATGAAATGGTATTTAAAATATGTTCAATCAATGGTAAAATCTATGGTGAATTACCAAATGATGGGTGTAATATTAAATCATATACATCAATTAATGAAATTGATGATAAAGAATCTAAAGAAGGAGAAGAACAACAACAACAACAATATGAAAAATTAATTGATTTATCAATTAAAGAGAATTTAGAATTTGTAATTGTTTTGGCAATTTGTAATACAGTTTTACCAACTATTGTAGAAGAGGATCATGATTTTAATAAAAATTTTATAATTAATTATTCATCATCATCACCAGATGAAACAGCATTAGTTGAAGCAGCATATAATCTTGGTATAAAATTATATTCTAAAACACCAAATTCAATTACAATTTATATTGGTACTACTGGTGAATTTAAAACTTTTAAAATTTTAAATATAATTGAATTTACAAGTGACAGAAAAAGAATGTCAATAATATTACATGATCAAGATTTAAATCAAATTATTTTATATTCAAAAGGTGCTGATTCTTCAATTTTACCATTACTAGATAATAATAATAATAATAATAATAATAATAATAATAATAATAATAATAATATTGATGATATTAATTTAATAGTCAATAATGATAATGATGATGAAAATGAAATTTTAAAAAATAGTAAAGAAAGTTTAAAATTATTTTCAAGTAATGGCTTAAGAACGTTATGTATAACAAAGAGATTATTAAGTGATGATGAATATTTGGAGTGGAATAAACTTTATAAAGAAGCAAGTTTATCAATGATTGAAAGGGATATTAAAATGGAATTAATTTCAAAACAAATTGAAACTAAATTAACATTATTAGGTGTAACAGCGATTGAAGATAAATTACAAGATAATGTATCAACAACAATTTCAACTCTAATTAAAGCTGGTATTAAGATTTATATTTTAACAGGTGATAAAGTTGAAACTGCAATTACAATTGGTTTATCATGTTCATTATTAAAAGATTTACAATTATTAATTTTAAATGATTTTAAATCGGTTGATACATTATTATTAAAATTAAATTATTACATTGAATTAATTGAGAGAGAATCAAAGTCGAATGAGTTTGGCTTGATTATTGATGGTAATACATTAACAGTTTTATTAATGTTAAAAGAATGTGAAGATAAATTTTATAAATTATCAATGTTATGTAAATCAATTGTGTGTTGTAGAGTGACACCATTTCAAAAGAGTGAAGTTGTTAGAATTGTTAAAGAGCGATCAAGGAACTCTATTACATTGGCAATTGGTGATGGTGCAAATGATGTATCAATGATTCAGAAAGCACATATCGGTATTGGCATCTCCAGTGGGAAAGAAGGGAGACAGGCAGTGCTGGCATCGGATTTCTCAATT
Source organism: Dictyostelium discoideum AX4 (assembly GCF_000004695.1). Classification (NCBI taxonomy): domain Eukaryota; phylum Evosea; class Eumycetozoa; order Dictyosteliales; family Dictyosteliaceae; genus Dictyostelium; species Dictyostelium discoideum. The sequence goes on from NC_007090.3 coordinate 5,034,847, forward strand.
GCACAATTTGAATACCTATCCAGATTATTACTAGTACATGGTAGATTCAACTATAAAAGGTTGTCATTGGTGATATGTTATTTCTTTTTCAAGAATTTAGCAAGTTGTTTATTACAATTTTGGTTTGCAATTAATAATCAATTCTCTGGTACAACCTATTATGATTCTATAAATTCAATGTTATTCAATCTAACATTTACTTCATTACCAATTATAGTGGTGGGTGTATTTGATAGAGATTTGAAACCACAATTCCTATTAAAATTCCCACAACTATATAAAGATTGCCAATTAGGTAAATCATTTAATCATAGGGTATTTTGGAGTTGGATTATACTTTCAATGTATTGTTCAGCTGTAATCTATGCATTGAGTATATTTATAATTGATGATAATTATAGTAATCATAGAAATGGTAAAATCGGTGGTCTAAGAAATCAATCATCATTTGCTTTCACCTCACTTGTATTTGTTATAAATTTTAGATTAATTATGGTTATTAAAAGATGGAGTTTTTTAACATATCTTTCATTTGGTATCACTTTTGGTTTCTTCTTTTTAGTTCAATTAATATATAATACAATTCATATAATCTTTGGTTATCGTGGTGATTACTATCATATATTCTTTCAAATTTTAAATTCACCAATTTTTTATAATTCACTTTTAATTGTTTTATTTGTTAGTTTATTACCACAATTTACAATTCAATTTATAAAAAGAAATTATTTTCCAAATTCATTAAATATAATTCAAGAAATTCAAAAATTTCAATTATTAAATAATAATGATAATGATGATAATGATAATAATAATAATAATAAAAATAATAAAGTTTAAATAAGATTTATTTTTAAAAACATTTTCTTTGTATTATTTTTGAACCATATTCCATATATTCTTGTTTACTAATTGATTGTTGTTCAAATGTTGATAAACTTGAAAATATTGAACCACCAATCCAGGCCAAGTGGGAATTGTTTTCATTTGTATTATTTTCAACAACTTTAATTTTCATTGATGAAGGTGATAAATTAATTAATTCATTTTTAATACGATCATTGAAATCTGGTAACATTGTAGTACCGCCTGATAAAATGATATTATTGTATAATCCTCTTCTAATTTCAAAATCACAATTTATAATTGAATTATATAATAGTTGGTGAACGCCATAAGATTCAATATTTACTAAACTTGGTTCAAATAATACTTCACCACAAATGAATCTTTCTTTTCCAATTGTTATCATTTGTCCATCTGGTAATTGATATGATTTTTCAATTTCATTAGTTGCAACCTTGGTTGAGTAAAGATCATTATTATAATTTAAACTGATAAAACCAAATTTTTCTTTTATATCTTTTACAATTTCTTTTTCAGATGATGTTGTGAAATTGTAACCCCTATTTTCATTTAATATTTTCATTAAATATTCAGTTACTGAATTTCCTGCTATTTCCAATTGATTGATTGAATTTGGTATTGAATGACCCTCATAGATTGGAACTGTATATGTTATATTATTACCACTATCTAAAACTATACCATTTAAACGACCTTTGGAATATAATGATAGTACTGATTGATTAGCTAAATAAAAATTTGGTGTATCAAATGTTTCAAACATAATTTGAGTGATTCTTTCTCTATTCTCTTTTGGATTCAATGGTATTTCACTCAATAATACACCTTTATCGATGGTTACTCTTAATTCATTATAAAATACATGATGTAATATCTTTTCAATGTCATCCCAATTCACTGGTGATTTTGATTCATTTGGACATTTCAATGATAGAATACTCTTTTTTACAATTGCTTCATCACCAACATAACAATCTTTTTGTCCCATTCCATTTTTAACTCCTCTAGTACAAAAATTTGGTCTTCCAACTACTGATCTAAAAATTGCTCGAGGAGATTCTTCACCACCAAATCCTGCTTTACATAAATATGAACCATTATCAATTACTATTGCTGAATTATAATTATCATCATCATCATTTAAATTCATTTTTTTTTTTTTTTTTTTTTTAATATTGTTTATAAACTTTTTTTCACATTTTGGTAATTAATTTAAAATTTTATTAAAAAAAAAAAAAATAAAAAAAAAAAATTGATCAAAAAAAAAAATAAAAAAAAAATTTAAAAAAATTCTTTGAAGATAAAAAGAAATTAATTTGAATTATTTAATTAAAAAATCAAATTATTAAATCAAATTAATTTCTTTGGTTGAGGGTTAAAAAGAACCTTGAAAGACGTTAAAAGATATTTATTATTAAAAATAATTTTTTTTTATCGTTTTTTTTTTTTTTTTTTTTTTTCAAATCTGAAATCTTATTTTTTTTTATTTATTTTATTTTTTAATTTTCAAATAGTCACATTCCTTTTAGGAGTAATGTTAGTTAGGGCTCGGGTAAAAATAAAAAATCTTTTTTTTTTTTTTTTTTATTTTTTTTTTTTCTATTTTTTTAAATTAAAAAAAAAAAATAGAAAAAAAAATAAAAAAAAAAGAGGTGATATGTGATTGGATTATTCAACCAATCAATAAAAAATAACATTTTCATTTTTTTTTTTTTTTCATTTTTTTTTTCTAGTTTCAAATAATTTTTTTTAAAAAAAAACTAACATCCAATCAAATGCTCTCGTACGACCAATAATCACAAAAGATATTTATCTCAGGTTGGCGAGATTTTTGAATGGGAGCACGAAAAACCATGAAAAACCGATAAATATAAAAACCTTCATAAGAAGATTACTAAAAAATAACAAAAAAAAAAAAAAAAAAAAAAAAAATATTAACTTTTAGAAAAAAAAAAAAAAAAAAATAAACCATTATTATTTTAAAAAAAACTAGTAAACAATATTTTCTTTTTTTTTTTTTTTTTTATTTTTAAGATTATTTGTGAAAAGAAAAAATAGATTTTATTTTTAGCAAAATTATTATTTTTATTTTTAGAAAAAAAAAAAAAAAAAAAAAAAAAAAAAAAAAAAAAATAAAAATGAAAATTAATTCATTTTTAATAATATTAATATTATTATTTATATCAATAAAAAATAGTAATGGAGAACCAGAAAAAAAATTTAAATTAATTACATTGTTGGCTGCACATGTTCAAGATTTGGGTTTTAATAATATGGTGAATAGAGGGCATGTTGAAGTTTCAAAAGCAATGAAATTAGAAGATTCTCAAGCAATTGTGGTGGTTGGTTATAATGATACAATTAGAATATTGGCACCACTTGTTGCTGTTGGCGATGTTGATTTAGTTATTTGTTCAAGTCAAGATCATGCTCAAGCATGTAGAGAATTAGCTACTAAATATAAAGGTTCTTCAATTAAAACTCAATTTTTAGTGAGAGGTAGTGGTGAAGCAACTTCCAATTTAATTACCTATTCCTATAATTATGCAAATGCAAATTATATTAGTGGTTATTTTGCAGGTTTATATACAAAAACCAATAAAATTGGATTTTTATCACCAGGTGCCATTGATAATAATAATGATTCATTTGTTTATGCTTTTTGGTATGGTGCTAAAAGAGCCAATCCAGATATTTCATTTTATTATTATAATATTGGAAATTATTTAAATCCAGATAAAACTGTAGCTGCCACTAAAGATTTACTTGATATGGGATGTGATATGGTAGCCGATACTTTAAATGATTTTTCAACTGGTAATACTTTAATTGCAAATAATCGTAAAACCGCCATGGGTACAAGTGGTTTCCCTCAAAGAGATGTCTATGGTGAAGATGTAATATACAGTTATAATTATAATTGGTTTAAATTATTTTATCCAGTTGCCCAAAGTGTTTATTCAGGTAATACAAATAATACAAATTGGTATGCTGATTTCAATTTAAATGAAACCATTAGTTTCTTTGGTCTTTCATTTAGTTTTACCGTTCCAAATGAAACTTTAACAAAATTCTATGAAGAATTAGATTATTTAAAGAGAACACCAAGATTATCCCATCCATATTTTTGTAATGATTTAATGTATGAATATGCAAAAAAAAATCATTTAACAATGTCTACAAATGATTCAACCCATTGTTTAGCTAATAGTCAATTTACAAGAATTAATGCACCTTTCCCTGGTATGACTTGGTTAGGAAATTATGAAATTACATTAACTGAAGTAAATATTTTTTTAATTTATTTTTCTTTATTTAAAAAAAATAATTATTTTTTTATTAACAAAGTTTAAATTATTTACAAATTAAAAGGTTTATCAATCAAGACCAATTCAAATTGCAATTTCATCAATTTCAAGTTTTTTCATAGTTACAGTTTTGGTAATGATGGGTTTAGTAGTCAGATTTAGAAAGAATCCATCAATTCGTTCTGCAAGTCCAATATTCTTAAATTTTATTTTATTTGGTGCTTTGATTATTTATGTTGGTATTATAATTTGGAGTAGTTCAATTAATTCTGCTTCATGTAATGCTCAATTTTGGTTGGTTACTCTTGGTTTTACAACTTTAATTGGTAGTTTAGTAGTTAAAAATGTTAGAATTTGGTTAATTTTTGATAATCCAGAATTGAAATTAGTTAAAATTACAAATCTTCAATTGGTTCCATGGGTTGGTGTTTGTTTGGTAATTAATATCATTTTAATGAGTATATTAACATCAGTTGGAGATTTAAGAGAGGTAAATGCACAAGGAATTGATTCTTTAGGAAAATATGAATTTATGAGAATTTGTAAAATGAATAGTTCTGGTGCATCAACATTGTATACTATTTTAGCATACTTTGCAGCTTTACTTTTAATTGGTGTATTTGTTTCTTGGAAAATCCGTATAGTTGATATCTTGGAATTTAATGAATCAAAAGCAATTGCAAATACTCTTTATGCCATTAGTTTCTGTCTTTTTGTAATTGTACCATTAATGATTTCACCACAAGATAAACAATCTGAAAAGATTATTTTATGTATTGCAGGTTTATTCATTGTTACAGCCGCTGTCTTAATTATCTTTGTCCCAAAATTCTATAGAGTTTATATATTTGGTTCTGGTGGAACTAGTGATATGTTCTATAAGAAGAAAAAGCAATCACCAGTTGCAACTGCTCGTGCAGAAAGTACAAGTAAAGGTTCAAGTGGTGGTGGTGCTGGTAGTGGTGGTGCTACTGGTGGTAGTGGTGTAAAAACAAATAAAAGAGGTAATTTAGTTTCTGGTGATTTTTCAGATGACACAGAATCTTCATTATCAGAACCAAATAAACCTGTTAAAGTTGTTGCAGGTGCTGTATTAGCTGAATTTACTGATGATACAATTTCTGATTTAGATAATATTGATCAACCAATTGAAATAATTACAGAAAATGGTCAAGATAGTAATAATAATAATAATAATGAAGAAAATAAAGATAATAATATAGAAAATAATAAAATTAGCGAAGAAATTAAAGAAAATTTAAAAAATGAAGAAAATAATGATGGTGATAATTAATAATATTATTATTATTATTATCATTATGTATTTATATATAGAAAAATTGTATAGACAATAAAATAAAATAAAAAATAAAATAATTTATTTATTTTGTGAAAGTTAATATTTTTTTTTTTTTTATTATTAAAAATTATTAAAATTATTAAAGATTGCCTGATGGTAAAGTATCAGGTATACCTGTATAGAATCCATTAACTGGTTGAACATTTTTATTTGATGCTTCAATATAAATATTGAATTCCCAGAAAACATTATAAACTTTAGCACCACCACGTTCAAAGTATTCATTACCAGTTAAAGCTAAATTTACAGCTTTGATAAAGAGATGAGTTTGATCGAAATAATATCTTGTACCATTACCATTTCTAACTTCAGAGGCAGAGTTTGCCAATACAAAGTTGTAATTGAATTTGTTATTCCATCTGTATGCACATCTAATTGAGAATTCTGTATTTGCAGGGTATGGGATAGCCACAAATAAATAGTTATTCTTTATGACTTGAGCAACCCAAATATTTATTGAGGTTGGTGTACCTGTTGAGAACCATAAATACCAACCCATATTTGAAACACCAGTGATACCTGCATTTCTTGTTATGTTTGTTGATCTTCTATTTGTGATACCATTACCGAATAAAGAAGCAGTACCAACATATGAATCTTCTTCTTGATTAGTATAACCACTTTCAATTAATCCAGGAACGAGTACAGATATTGAAGCGATTTCTTTATCACCTTTATCACAAACCCAACATAACCAATCATTATTATAGGAACAAGTAGCATCATATTGCCACCAATTTTGATGTGAACCAACTAAAGTTGGTGCACCAACAGCAGTTCTACCAGGAACCAAACTTGTATCCCAATCAATGAAATTAAAGTATCTACTACTTCCAGTTTCAACAACACGATGACCAATCACTTGAGAAGAAGCAACATTGGTTAGTGTGATTTGCTTTGTTGCTGAAATACCTTGAGGTTTGAAAACATCACTATGTGTCATTGAAATGATGACTCTATTATCAGATTCTGGATTTTCTGAATCTGGATCTTTAATAAAGTTTCTAAAATTAATATTTGATAAAATGGTTTGAACATAGGTATCATAAAATTGGAAACCTTGTCTGTTTCTACCTTGATTTGAAACGATATTACCAGATTGACCATTAACAATTGCATTTGAAAGCCATGCTTGACCAAACAATGTTGATGGTCTAATTGAATCATGACTTTCCAATCCAACCACTTCAACTCTTTCACCCCAATGTTGAATACCTCTATTTGAAAGATAAATTTTAGTATTGTTAAATCTCATCCATCTTTCATTTCCATCTTTTTTAGTACCATTGAAATAGGTTGATCTTGAAAATCTACCACTATTATAGGTTAAAAGTTGAGTTGCTTCATTAAATGTAAGATTACCACCAACATAAATTGAACCACCTTCTTCAAAATAATAACCACTACTATGTGCTGTATTACCTGTAAATTCTTTTAATGGAAATTGTGATGGTATAATTGAAATTGTTCTATGATTACCAATTGGCTTATCCCTATAATTTTAAAAAAAAACAATTATTAGTTTATATTTAAAAAAAAAAAATTTAAAAAAAATACTTACAAATTTGGGAAAGCAAAACCACTCCAACCTCCACTTGCAGCATTACCAACCAAAGAGTTATATGCATTTGTTATATAATAACACCCAGCAGCTATAATTTTAATAATATTAATAGTTAATATAAAAAAAAGTTAGAATTAAAAGAAGAAAAAGAAAATAAAAAAAAAACTTACCTGAATCAGCTGGTTGGGTTAATGAGTCAGATTGTTGGAAAATTTCACCAGTTTGACTTGGACCACCAGCTGGCTTTCCAATTGGATGTACATATGAAGCAAAATTGAACCAAATGTTATTATCAACTTCAACACCATCTTCTAAATAATAACAATGACCACGAATATCAAAAGCAACATTACGGACTAGACTGACATTATTTGTTCCATGAATTGTATAACAACGATAATAACTATTAGTTACTGAACAATCAGAGATATAAGAGTTTTTAACTGTACCTGCTAAATGATAGTGAAGTGGGTATCTATGTATATTGATAAAGTACAATGATTAATAAAAAAATAAATATATATAAAATAAAAAACTAATTAATCTTTTAAATAATTTAAAATTACCTTGCTTTTATATTAGTTTGACCCATACGAATTAATTGAATACCAGAGAATTGACCTTCACCATTTACTAATACATGACCACCAAATGATTGAGAATCAGTTTGTTCCTGACCATTACCATCACCTCTAAAAACAATTCTTCTTGAAAGTAATGCAACTTCAGCTTGATATTCTTGACCACCATAATGATAATATCTAAGTGGTTTGGTAAATTGAATAACTTTACCTTGAATAGCTGCAATTGTCATAACTTCATTTTGGTTATCAGATTCATCTCTATATACACTAGTTGTAATTAAAACTTGTTGACCAACTTCCCAATTAATTGAATCTTGAACATAAATAACATAATCACCACTTTTATTTATAAAAATCAAAAAAAAAAAAAAAAAAAAAAAAAAAAAAAAAAAAAAAAAAATTTAATTGTTAAATATACCACTAATAATGAATAAAGTATATTATAATTTAATTATAAATACTTACGTCCAAGCAGTTGTAGATAATTTTGTCCAAGTATTATGATATTGTTTACCTTGAACACTAATGAAACCACCAGAAGCAACAGCAATACCTTTTGAACCGAAATATTGAGCGATTGTATCAGTAGTTGTTTTATTACCATGGAAAATAACATTAATATTGGCATTATATCTACAAGTATTGGTACCCATAGTTAATTTACCTTGAACATAGATATCTTGAACATTGATTGTCATTGGTGAATCACTGAATACTAATTCACTAGTTGGTGGAATTGTAATTTTTTTATAAACTTCTGTTTGTGAGATTGAACATGGTGAAATCAATACTCTTTTACCTTCTGGTAAAATAATATTTGACGAAGGTAATGGAACAAAACCACTAGCCCAAGTGGATGGATTATGCCAATGTACTAAATCAGTTTGTTTATATGTACAACTTGATGAATCTTGTGGATCTAATAAAGTTGATGGTCTTGGTAATGTTAATAACTCAGAATCTTTTGATAAAATATTTGATGGTGTTGTAATTGATTTAGATGGAATTGTAATTTTCATATCTTTAATACTAATTGAAATCTCACTTGGACCAGTAAGAGCAGCAGTACGATTAATTTGAAGTGCAAAAACAGCAGAGCCAATATCTTTAGTTGGTGAAAATGTTATACTTGTTTTGATGAAATTGGAATTGGATATGAAATTAGCACCACTAAAAGTTTTCATATATAATGGTGGTTTGTTTGAGTATTGGAAATATCTTGAATTACCATTTGGATTGGTAATATCTTTTGGATTAAAGAAATAGATGGAAACGTTTGAGATAGATGTATATTCACCCAATGGTTGACCCAATAAAAGCTCAAGACTAAATTCATAATTTACACCAGATTTTAAAGTTGGTGAAGGATCTTTTGAAACTAACCAATGACTATTTGGACTCCATGTAACATAAGTTATATTGAATGAGTTTTCAACTGGACCATCGAGTAAACTAACATTATTCCATTGTGCCATGAAAACCAAATTTGATTTTCCATAATTAAAATTAGTAGCAGGTTGAGTTGTGAAAATTGATGGTGAATTTGTTGAAGGTCCACTTGATGCTGGTGTAACTCTCCAACTATTATCAATTGGGCATGTTATTTCAAGATTTCTAACAATCGCACTATTACCTGCTGATATTGATAGTTTTGAGCTTGAACCACCATTACAAGTACCAGTAGTAGTTTGACCGGAAATTGTAGTTGTACAACCTGGATCTAATGTTACACTTGGTGAATCAATTGAGATTGAACCTGAAAAACCATTTGAAAATTGTAAATCAATATTTCTAGTTGTTTTCAATTCAGCAATGGTATTGGATGGTGAAAGTCCTAAATTGGTGATTTTAATATCAAGACTTGAACAGACCTTTAATGATGAGAATACAACCAATTGACCAATTGTTATTGAATGATCTTTCACCATTGAACAACTATCAATTTCAATTGAATTTGCTATTAATCCAACTATATTTGAAGAACCAGAATTTAATTTCAATTTAAATGATTCAAATTGATAATTTGATGGTACTCTAATTTCAATTTTAACTGATACATCTGATAATGATATTGATTGAATTCCATTAATCATTAATGATAAACAAATAAAACCAATTATTAATATTATAATTGATGACTTTTTATTTGTTGTTGTTGTTGTTGCAAATAATCCAATAGATAACAAACTTGCAATTAACATTGAAATCCAATTAAATCCAACTAATTTATTACTTGAAGACAATTCAGTAAAATCACCAAATGTAACTGTACTTTTATCTTCAGATACAGTGATAATATCATTAATATTGGTTGCATCACCTTTAATTGATGTAATTATTAATTTTGGTGTTTTAATTGTATCATCTAAAATATAATTAATTTTAGTCTTTTTTTTTTTAAAAAAAAAAATAAAAATAAAAATTAATAAAATATATAAATTTTTTTTTTTATATGAACAAAATTTTCTAATTTAAATACATACATCGACTACACTTGCATCAATTGCAAAATTTTTGTTTGAGATTTCGATTTCTCCCAACAACTGTTCACATTTGACTATTGTGAAAAATAAAAATACAACGAAAATAAAATATTTAAAATAATTCATTTTTTTTTTTAAAAAAAAAAAAATTAAATTAAATTAAACAAGAATAAATAAATAATAAATAAATAAATAATAAATAAATAAATAAAATAATTTATTGAAATAAATAAATTTAATAAATGGGTTTAAGAAAAAAAAAAAAAAAAAAAAAAAAAATATATCCAACCAAATCTTTTCAAATGATTGAAAAAAAAAAAAAAAAAAAAAAAAAAAAATAATATATAAAAAATAAAAAATAAAAAAAAAAAAAAAGATATTTTTAATTCTTATAAAGCTTTTTAAAAAGATTTGCCCACATTTTACAATAATAGAAAAAGATATTTTTTCTAATCGGTGGTTTTACTTTTTTTTTTTTCTAATTTTTTTTTTTTTTTTTTTCTCAAAAATTTTTTCATTAACAAACCATCAAACACTTTGGTGAACTATTTTCTTTTTTATTTTTTTTAGATTGTTTATTATTTTTTAAAATTCTTATATAATTTTTTTTTAATTCTAATATTATTGATTTATAAAAGATTTCCAATCATTGAAAATTTTGTTTTTTTTTCTAATATATTAGAAAATAGTTTTTCTTTTTTTTATTTTTTTTATTTAACATTATTCACAATTAATGTTATAATAATAGTAATAAATTCATTAAAGAAATATATGTTTACACTAAAGCACCACGCTCAACAATATTATCAAAACATTTATTAGCTGATTATAATAATAGTGAAAAACAAATTATAAATGAAATAGAAATTGTTATGTGAAAAGAAAAAAAGAACAGATTATTTTAAATTAAAGAATTTAGAAGAACTCAAACTGTTACATAACAACCCAGGGATATTGGAACAACCACAAAAGTAAAGAATCAATTGTGCAATTAAAATGAATGGATGAGGAATTGATTGAATGCTTGTGTAATTGAAAAGAAGGTTTAACTTAAAGATATGAATTCAATTCAGATGTTTTTACAGGGGCCCAAAAATAATGGTGCATTAATGTTCCACACCCTAATTTCCAGAATCGAACCAGCAATCTAAAATCAACATCCAAATTAATATTATATGAATGCTGTAAAGCGTGAATCAAAACTAACTTTTCAGTTTTTATAATTTTCGAGTTTTCGTTATTTTCGGCCGAAGAGTTTCGAACGAAAACTCTAAAATATATAAAAACTAAATAAATTAATTATTATTTTAATTATTATTGTTTAATTGTTAATCATTATTATTCTTATTATTATTACTATTATTAATATTATGATTATTTTTTTTTTTTACCTAAAGGCGGTGTATTGTTATATTTTATTTCATTTTTAAGTTTTTAAATTTTTATATTGTTATATGTTGATATTTTTGGTTATATTATGATTTCTTCTACTTGGTTTTTTTTTTTTTTTTATATTATGATTATTTTTTTTTTTTTTTTTTTTTTTTTTTGATATAAATAAACTATTGTAGTATACAATTAGTATGTTATTTTTATTTATTTATTTTAGGTTTTTTAGTTTTTGTGAATTTAAAATTGTATGTTATTTTAGATTTGATAATTAATAATTAATTGGTAGTGTAATTGTTGGAATTGGTTCATTTGTGTTTATGAATTAGTATGTTATTTTTATTTATTTATTTTAAGTTTTTTTTTTTTTTTTTTTTTTTTTTTTTTAATATTGGATTAACAAGATTGATATATGTCCATCTGTGTTAATACGAGTTTTATTTAATATTTATTTAAAGGCTTATCATTTAAGCTGAAGGGTTATTTTAATCATATGAATTGATCAAAAGATATAATATTTGGGAGAGATGATTCTGGAATACAATAGTAATTAGCTGTTGTTTTTCTTAGCTTGATCGTTGAAGTGAGAAGGATCTTAGGATCTTTGAAGTTATTATGGTCTTTTGCTGATAAGTTTTTCAGATCTTTTGCTTTTTTGATAATTTAGGTTTTTTAGTTTGTGAATTTAAAATGGTATGTTATTTTAGATATATTATGATTATTAAAACTTATTAATATTAAACAATGTAATTCATTACACAAAAACATTAGTTTGTATTCAGAGCGGGAATCGAACCCACGACCTAATCCGTGTTAAGGATTCGTGATAACCGACTACACCATCCGAACTAATCGATGAATTTAAAAAAAAATAGCTCTACCCCAATTTTAGAAAATAAATGCAAGAATACTTTATATGGACGCAGAAATGATATTTATTTATTTGATAGAATTGGTTTTTTTTTTTTTTTTTTATCAAGATAAAAAATGTAAATTGGAAAAATAAAATAATCCATATTTAATTTTTTTTTTTTTTTTTTTATCAAGATAAAAAATTTATTTTTTGTAATTTTTTTTTTGCTATTTTTTTGAGAACAAAATGGGAATTTATTTTTTAGTAAAAACATCAGATTTTTTTTTTTTTTTTTTTTTTTTTTTGCCGACATCCGATTTTTTTTTATTTTTTTTATTCTTTTATTTTTTTTTTTTCAAAATTATAATTAATTTTATATAAATAATTTTAAAAGATGGATAAACATGAAATATTATTTTGGAAAGTTTTTAAAAATAAATTTTTGTTTCATGTTATTCTTACTCATTTAACGGCAATGTGTTTAGATTATGACACAATCAATAAATATTTTTTAGGTAATAGAGTGCCATTAAAAAGGATTAGAACAATATCATTCTATATAAAAAGAAGAGCATGGACATTATTAAAGGATAGAATTCTCAATGGTAATGGTAATAACATTAAAAAAGGTGAACAAGAAGATTATTTAATTATAAGAAAAAAAAATATTAAAGAGTTATTATTTATAACATCATCATCAGCGCCATCATCAGTGCCATCACCATCACCATCACCATCACCACCACAAACATTATCAAGATCATTAAAATATGGGTCAATTGTTTGTGATAATAGTGAAAAACAAATTATAATTGATATTTTGAAATGTTTATGTGAAAAGAAAAAAGAACAAATGAAATCAGTGGATTTAATATTGGAATCAGTTAAATTTAAGAATTTAGAAGCACTCAAATTGTTTACAGAACAATTCCACGATATTGAAACAACAAAAGAACCAATGGATTGTGCAATTAAAATTAATGATATGGAATTGATTGAATACTTGGGAAATAATAGAAAAGAAGGTTTCACATATAGAGATGCTTTCAACTCAAATATTGTTAAATTAGAAACTCAACAAATGCTACTCAACAATTTAATGAAATTTAATGCAAAATTAAATGGTGGTGCCACATTTAATATTGATTTTTGTACATTTATCAATAGCAGATATGAAATTCAAATAGAAATGTTAAGAATGAAAATAGTTGAAAAAGATACAATGAAAAATATTGATACCTTAATAGTGTCAAGAAATAATACTTCACTACCAAAATCAAATATCATTCAATATCTTGGACAACATTATACAGAGGAAGAAATTATTGCAAACATTAATTTACAATCGATTAAAGAGATTTACCTTTTCAAATTAATAACAACATCAGCAGCATCATCATCGTTCATTAATTCAATTTCCAAGAATCTAAATGAAAATAACTTTAATACAAATGAATTTTCAAATTTTATAATTAAGAATTATAAAATTGAACCATTACTACAAGAAATTTTTAAATTTCATCAATCGATAGATTCTTTAATTTGGTTTACAAAATATTTTAATCCAGGTGTTGTTGGTGTTAAATGGATTGGTGATCAATTAAATGATCTATCAAACAATCTTTCAAAAGATGAAAAACTCAAATTATTAACAATCTTTCAAAAAGATGTTCAATCATTACAAGTTATCATTGAAGATATTATTTATCCAATTAAAGATTTCATTAATTTTAGTGAATGTCAAGATTGGTTTTATCAATTTGGTAAAAATACAAAAACTGTCGGTATATTAATTTTAAAGAGTTATTATGAAAATTGCATCATTCAAAATGCTGAATACTCTGCATTAGAGGAATTATTAGAAATGATGCAAAATGATAAGAGAATTGAAACCATTTGGAATGATTTTGACAAAAAAGATTATTCTCAATACTTTATAAATTGTCAAGATAATGGAGAACAGATTTTCAAATTTTTATCAGTGATGGCATCAGAAAAAAACAAAAAATTCTTTTCAAATATTATTAGTAATAATTTCATTATTCATATTAGAAACGTATTATCAAATGATTTATTATTCATTATGTCATTTTCAAGCTTTGAAAATATTAATTTTTACGTTACAAAAGTAATTGTAAATGAAATGGTAACTTTAAACTTAAACAATTTTGAAATGTTAACTCAATTAATTAAAGATTATGGTCACCATTTTAGTTCAAAGTCAATTTTAAATTTATTCGATCATTTTAGTAAAATTGAAAACATTGAAATGTTGGATATCTTGGTATTGAAATTTTGTGATTATTTCTTAGATTTCAAATATAAGATAACTACCAACAATTTAGATTTAATAAATTGGTTCATTGAAAAGAGATCAACCTTCCCAAGAGTTAATTACTCTGACATTTTCGATTTGGTAATTAAAGATCTATCAAATACAAATGGTAGTAAAGTTACATCAAATACAATTGATACCATTTTTAATTTTCTTTATGAAAACAACATTTATCAATTACCACCAAAAAAATTCAAAGGTACCGATGCTGATTACATTTCCTATGATGCTGTAAATTTCATTAAACATCTCTATATTCAATTATCAGATAATAATCAAAATAATCAAAATGAAAAAATCATTAATTTATGTATTGAAATCTTTCAATTACTTTATGAAAATTATGAATTATTCTATTGGGATAATAATCTATTTTCTTCAATTCCAAAATTCAATATTGAAGGTGAATCATTATTATTATTAAATGATAGAGTTACTTTAAAATCAATTTCCACTTCTAAAAATAATAATAAAAATAATAATAATAATAATAATAATAATAATAATAATAATAATAATAATAATAATAATAATAATAATAATAAT
>NC_007090.3:5053309-5060809 GCF_000004695.1 Dictyostelium discoideum AX4
ATTTTATTTTGCATACTATTACTATTACTATTACTATTACTATTACTATTACTATTACTATTACTATTACTATTACTATTACTATTACTATTACTATTACTATTACTATTACTATTATTACTATTATTATTATTATTATTATTATTATTATTATTATTATTATTATTATTATTATTATTATTATTATTATTATTATTATTATTATTATTATTATTATTATTATTATTATTATTATTATTATTTGGATGTGCTTTAATAACCATATTGTTGGGTTGAGGTGGTTGAGTATGTGCTTGAGGTGTATGAGGTTGTTGTGGGCTCATTATATTTTGGTTTGTATTATTATTGTTATTGTTATTATTTGGATTCGTATTGATACCATTTAAACTATTAAATGATTGCTGTCTGGTAATTGTTGGCAATGGTTGTTGGGTTGGTTGAGTGCTAGTCATTTGAGTTGCACTCATCTTTAACATAACTGGTCCATTTGGTTGATTATGTTGGAAATTTTGCTGTGGTTGTCTCCCCAAATTGCTTTGTACTTGTTGTTGCTGTGGATGTTGTTGTTGTTGTTGTTGTTGTTGTTGTTGTTGTTGTTGTTGTTGTTGTTGTTGTTGTTGTTGTTGTTGTTGTTGTTGTTGTTGTTGCTGTGATTGTTGTTGAATATTTACATTATTCAAACCATTATTTTGCAATGGTGATTGAACAGGGAGGGGTGAATTTGGATGTGGTGTACTTTGTGAACTTCTATTAGGTTGTGGTGTTTGTTGTGGTAAAGTAGAAGGATTATTATTATTATTATTGGTATTATTATTATTATTACTACTATTATTATTATTATTATTATTATTATTATTATTATTATTAATATTATTATTATTTACTACATTTACAGTTGAAGTTGTAGGAGTAGCAGTTGCAGATTGAATTGAAAGATTATTGATGATTGAAGTTGGATCTTTTTTAGCAGATAAAGAAAATTCAGAGATTATACCACCAAATAATTTATTTTCTTGATTCATTAAAAACATAGTTTTAGAGACAGAGGGTAACTCAACGATACCCAAAGTTTTATCATCATGTAGTTTCTTTAAGAGTGAATTCAATTCATTGTTCTCTGGTATATTTGGGGATGGTTGTGATTGAAACATTAGGAATGTCATTGATTTCGAATGTTCTTTAAAGAGCTCACTATTGACAAATCCAGTGATTTGTAATGTTTCGGGCCAATTTTGACATGGTGATGCCTCCATTACCATTTTGTTTTGACACACTGCAAATAAAGAGACAAATGGCGATAAATCTGTTCCCCATGCTAAATAACCACTCCAAACTTTATTATTTTCTTGTTTTTTTACAATACTTTGATGAGGTTGAGGTGTATGTGGTTTACCACTACTTCCAGGTGTACTTGGTTGTTGTGGTGTATGTGGTTGTTGTAGTTGTGGTTGTGATGATTGGATTTTAATATTTTGTTGGGGTGTATTTGGTTGTTGTGGGGTATGTGGTTGTTGCATATGATTTGGGATTTGATGTGCTTGTGGTGTACTTGGTTGTTGCATATGATTTGGAATTTGATGTGCTTGTGGTGTACTTGGTTGTTGCATATGATTTGGGATTTGATGTGCTTGTGGTGTACTTGGTTGTTGCATATGATTTGGAATTTGATGTGGTGTACTTGGTTGTTGAATACCTGTAATCAAATGTTGTTGTTGAAGTTGTTGTTGTGGTGTACTTGGTTGTTGAATACCTGTGCCCAAATTTTGTTGTTGTTGGGGGGTATTTGGTTGCATACCAATATGAGCTAAATGTTGTTGTTGTTGTTGTGGAGTAGGTGGTTGTTGTCCAATTTGTAATTGATGTGGTTGTTGTCCTATTTGCTGGTTTGTTAGTTGTTGTGGTGTATGTGGTTGTTGATGTTGATGTTGTTGTGGGGTATGTGGTTGCTGAATACCTGTGCCCAGATTTTGTTGTTGTTGAGGGGTATTTGGTTGCATACCAATATGAGCTAAATGTTGTTGTGGGGTAGGTGGTTGTTGTCCAATTTGTAATTGGTGTGGTTGTTGTATCATTCCAACTTGTTGTCCAATTTGCTGGTTTATTAGTTGTTGTTGTTGTTGTTGTTGTTGTTGTTGTTGTTGTTGTTGTTGTTGTTGTTGTTGTTGTTGTTGTTGTTGTTGTTGTTGTTGTTGTTGTTGTTGAGCTATTAAACCACTATGGTTTAATTGTTGTTGAGGGGTTGGCGGATTCATATGTGGATTAATGTGTTGAATATGTTGTAGGGGAGTACTTGGTTGTTGGTGTTGTAAATTTTGTCCAATTTGCTGTTGTTGTTGTTGATGATGTTGATTTTGATGTTGTTGTTGTTGTGGGGTATGTGGTTGTTGATTTAAATGTTGTTGAGGGGTTAGTGGTTGTTGCGTTGTTGTATTATGAATTCCACTACCACTAATATTAATTGGATTATTAACATGTCCAGCAGGTGATTGGATTGAAGGGGTTCCACCATTGTTTGGTGTTGAAATATTATTATTTGTATTTATTGTTGGTGTTACAAAGTTATTTGAAGACAATTGTCTATTCAATTGTGCTGAAGAAGCTCTAGAGACTGAAAGGTCAGGAGTTGATGGTTTATTTGGAAGGATTGAATTTCCATTCGCAAATGGATTTTGTGGTGTATTTGATTTTTGTACAGTTGTTAGTGAATGTGGTGACATTGGCATTGGCATGTTATTATTATTATTGTTGTTGTTAGTTTGTTGTGATAATACAGGATTATCAACAAAAGGTTGTGGTGGTGGTTGATTAATTGAATGATGACTTGTACCATTGTTATTATTAATATTATTATTGTTAATATTATTACTATTATTATTTTGAGTTATATACTGTTGTAATAATGAAGTTGTTGGTTGATTTACAGATGGTGGAGGTGATTGATCCGATGCCATAACAACATCACTACCATTGTTGTTGTTGCTGCTGTTGTTGATGTTATTATTATTAACATTATTATTGTTATTATTATTATTATTATTATTATTATTATCATTATTATTATTATTATTATTATTATTATTATTATTATTATTATTATTATTATTATTATTATTAAGGTTGTTAGTGCTATTATTATTATTATTTTTATTATTATGAGGAGTACCAGGTGAAGTTAAACCATTATTTGTAATTGGTGAATTTACAATACCAGGTGATGTCATATTACTATATTTAATACCATTGATTTTATTATGTAATGGGGTAGAAGGTGATCCAATTTGTTGCATTTGCGGTTGTTGTATATTTGAAATTGCCGAGTGTGGTTGTATTATAATTGGATGAGGTGGTAATGGTGGTTGTGGTAATTGATTTGGTATTGTTGTTCCTGTCGGATTTGATTGAATTTGTGTGATTGCTGGTTGTATATTTATATTTGTATTACTGTTAATATTATTACTATTATTTACATTACCACTTATAGTGGCATTATTTGTTATCATTACTGATGCATTATTATTATTATTATAATTATTATTATTATTATTGCTGCTGCTGCTATTATTACTATTATTAATAATAATACTATTATTATTACTATTACCATAGAAATGATAATTATTATTATAATTAACTGTTGAATTTTTAAAATTTGGTAAACCTCTAAGACCTGCAAAAACTAAATCATCAAAACGTATACTTGTTGTACCATTATTATCATCACCAATATTAAATTTATCAAATAAAGATGTTTTTAAAGTCTTTTGTGGTGAAATTAATGAAAACTTCACATTTTTCTATATTTTAAAAAAAAATAAAAAAATTAATAAAATAAAGCAAAAAATTAAAAAATATATGTATATTTACCTTTACACAATCACTAATATGACCAAAACAATCAGTAACTCCACATAATTTACAAGAAGTTTTTCTTGGATTATTATTTGTAATTAAAATAAAACATTCTTCATGAATTATAGTTTGTGAACAACTTGCTAATCTTAATGCTTTACAAATTCCCTCTGATATGGCACCACCAGTCGAAAAACCACCACCATTAAATTTTGTTGTTGCCATTAAAGTTAAAATAGTTTTTAAATCTTTTGTTAATGGTGTACTTGACGCTATAAAATCACTATATGGTGGATAATCTCTAAATAATACTAATCCATATGTAAAATTAAAATTCTATATATAAAATAAATAAAAAAATTAAATATATTAATATAACTATTTAAACTATAAAAAAAAAAAAAAAAAAAAAAAGTATTTAATTACCTTTGATTCATGTTTTAAATATAAAGCTAAAGGATCTAAATAATCATTTTGAATAGTTGGAAATGAGTGTGCCATCATTGCAGAGGAATCTAAAATAAATATAATTTGTTTATTTGGTTTTTCATCTCCAATTGGTAATGGTGTAATTGATTGACTATTAAAATTATTATTATTAGTAACTTCGCTGTAATTCGATATTGCCATCGGTAAAATAGTTTGATTTTGTTGTTGTTGCTGTTGCTGTTGTTGTTGATCTATATTTATTATTGGTTGAGGTTGGATACTACTATTATTATTAAAATTATTGCTATTATTATTAAAAATCATTGGTTCAGGTGCTGAAATATGTTGTGGTTGTTCTGGGAGAACATGTAATTGAGGTTGTTGCTGCTGCTGCTGCTGCTGTTGTTGTTGGAATGTAGGCATTATTTCACCTGTATATTGAACTGTACCGTTTAAATGTGTTGTATTTGTTGCCATTGTTGATTCTGGTTGTAGTTGTTGTTGTTGAAAATGACTATTATTTCCTTGGTTTATTGTCAGCATCTTTAAAAATTATTTATATGTGGGTGGAGAGATGAGAGTGTGTGTGTGAGGGGTGGGGGGGGTTTTTTAAATTTTAAAAAAAAAAATTTTATGAATTCTGTTTGTCTTTAAAATTGGTTTTTAATTTAAATGTATTAATAAAAAAAAAAATAATTTAAATAAAATAAAAAAATAAAAAAAACACTACTACAATTGTAAAAAAAATAATAAAATAAAAAAATAAAAATAAAAAAAATAAAAAAAATAAAAAAAACATTTTGTTTTTGTTGTATATATATATAACTTACCTTTATAGTTTTAATATATGCCTATAAATATAAATGTTCCATAAATTATTAATTATTAAATTTTGTTATTATATACAAAAAATATCATATGTATAAGGAAAAAAAAAAAAAAAAAAAAAAAAAAAAAAAAAAAAAGCTAAAGAGGTGATTTTGAAATTTGAAATGTTAGTTATGGATTATAAACATATATATATGTATATGTGTAAAAATGCAAAATTAAATTTATTTTTATTTATTTATTTATTTATTTATTTTTTTTTTTATTTTTTTTTTTTTTTTTTTTTTTAAAAAAAAAAAAAAAAATTTGTTTATTTATTATTTTTGTTTGTGGTGGATATCTGGATTCTTTTTGGTTTTATATAAAAAAACTTTTTTTTTTTTTTTTTTTTTTTGTTTGCAATATGAAAAAAAATTCAAAAAAAAAAATAAAAAAAATAAAAAATAAATAAATTAAAAAAAAAAACAAAAAAAAAAAAAAAAAAAAAAAAAAGTTATCCAAAATAAACTTAATTTTGATTGGTAAAAGCATAAATGAACAAATAATTTTTGGGTTTTTTTTATTTATTTATTTATTTTATAAAAAAATGAATAACAAATAATCAAAGAAAAAAAAAAAAAAAAAAAAAAGAAAAAAATAGTTTAAAATGAAAATTAATTTTTTATATTTATTTATTTATTTGATTTTTTTTTTTTTTTTTTTTTTTTTTTTAATGTAAATGTGTAGTTAAAATTAAAACCATTAAAAAAAAAAAAATAAAAATAAAAATAAAAAATATAAAAAAATATAAAAATAAAAAAACAAAAAAAATTAAAAAATTAAAAATTTAAAAATAGATTTGTGTGTGATAATGGTATGTGAATTAATTTGGTGACTTTGATAGTGGTAATTACCAATAGTATTCAAATATTAGTACATACACAAAAATAAAAGATAAAAAAATAAAAAAAATAAAATTATTATATTATTTTATTTGGTGATTGTTATAAATATATATATAAATATATATATATTTAATAATAAAAGGAAATAATGGTGATGTTATTAATGAATAATTAATATGAAAATGATTTTTTTTATTATTGATTTCATGTGTGTGGAAGTGTTTTTGGATAAATGTTGCAAGTCATTTAATTTGCAAAAAAAAAAATAAAAAATAAAAAATAAAAAAAAAAATAAAAAAAAATTAAATTTATAAAAAAAAAAAAAAAACAATTATAAAATCAAATATCTCCCCCCAAGATTTTTCGAAATTAATTTCATTTTAAATTCTATTTTTATCATTTGGTAATATTTTTCGTCATAAAAATAAATATCATATAGTAATTTTTTTTATTTTTATTTTTACTTTTCCAAAAAAAAAAAAAAAAAAAAAAAAAAAAAAAAAAAAAAAATATATGTATAGTACCAAAAAAAAAAAACTCTTTGTGTACAATTTTTTATTTTTATTTTTATTATTTTTCATCAGATTTAAACCTCCATTCGCTTCTGCACATTGGACCTGTTTTTTTTTTTTTTTTTTTAAAAAAAAGTTTAATATCAATAATTTATTAGAAAATGTATATATATATATATATATATATATATATATATGATATACTTACATTGTTGTAATTCATTTGCATTTAACCATTTTAAGATACAGTGCATATGAAAAGCATGATTACAAACACCCCAAACTGGTGGACAATCATCACCTGGTATTTTACAATCAACACAACAACCATCAAAAGCCATTCTACAAATACCACAGCATTCTTCATTTACATCCCAATGCCAAGCTGATACAGTGTTCCATCTAAAAAAAATAAATAATATTGATTATTAATATTGACAGTTGATTATTGATATAACAATAAAAATAAAATTATATATTACATTTACCCTATATATTAATTATTGTAGAAATAGATTTTAATTAGAATTGTAAACTTATTATGGTATTTTATTTTTCTTTCAGATTATAAGAAACATACTTTTAATGGTAACCTTCATTTAAAATCTTAACAATTATTTTATTTTTTATTTTTTATTTTTTTCTTTTTTTTTTGAAAAAATTTAAATTTAAAAAAAAAAAAAAAAAAAACTTAAATTTAAAAAAAAAATTTAAATTTAAAAAAAAAAAAAAAAAAATTTTAAACAAAGATTATCCAAACTAGTTAGTTTTTTTTTTTTTCCATTCACTTCATATTATTTCATTATTAAATTTTAAAAATTTAAATTCATCTTTTATTTTTTAAAAAAAATAATAACAATTGTCCAACATGAAAAAACATTAATAGTTAGAGCTAACTATACTAAGAGAGCTTACTCCTTTGTTTCACACAATACCAACTATTGTGACATCACTACTTCATCATAAGCTGTATCAACAGCACACCCAAAACTGCAACC
>NC_007090.3:5063309-5166319 GCF_000004695.1 Dictyostelium discoideum AX4
CGCATTCAAATTAAATATAATTTAATCATACTATATTTAATTAATAACTTTCGTAACTTTTTTAAAATTTTTTTTTTTACAATTAAAAATTTACGTACATACACATAAATACACACATATATAATATATATATATACATATTATATAATAATAATAATAATAGTTAAAGAAAGAATTAGAAATTCAACAACAATAAAACATTATGTATTCAGGATTATGGACTAAAAATGGAGAACAAATACTTCCATCATTTATATCGATCAATGCCAAAGTTGTAGATTTGGCAGCACAAATCGTCTTTACCAAGACCTATTCAGACATTAACAAGTATTTCGCCACAATGAACAAAATGAACAGTAGCAACGAAGAGGATGCAACCTTTAAAGCATTTTTAAATACATCCATGGGTGTATTATGTGGTTTCGAAATCAATCTCGATGGTAAGAAGATCACATCCCAAGTCGTTAGTCAAGCCGATGCAATGAGATTGTTTGAAAAGAATCAAATCAGTACTGCCGATGATATCGTCAAGGAAGCCGAGTTCAACAATTCCGATCCACACATTGAAGAGGATTTCTTTCTCTGTAAAGTTAATAACCTCTCTCAATATAAGGAGCTAGAAATTATTATCACTTACTCCACTGAAATGTCAACCCAAGGTGACTATCTTTTTATGGAATTCCCAACTTCTCTAACTACAATTAGATCAAGTCAATTCTTTGAAACTTTAGATAATGAAAATAGTACAACAAATACAAATACACAAACTCAACCACAATCTGTAAATACAACCACCACAACAACACCATCAACAACCACAGCCACAAATATAACAAATATAAATAATAATATACAAAATATAGGATCATCAACAACAGGTGGTTTAACACATTCAACATCATCTAATAAATTATCATTATCATCATCATCAATTCAAGTTAATCAAAAACAAGGTTTATTGATTGAGATGAATTTAGATATGCCATCAAAAATCTCCGAAATTATTTCACCATCACATTCAGGTTTGATTGATGTCGAGTACAAAGGAGAGACTGGTAAGGTAACATATAAAGATTCACGTTCTATCGATGTCGTTAATCAATCTGATTTGGTTGTATTGATTAAATTGGATAACCCACATGAACCATATGGTTTCATTGAAGAGAATGAAAATGGTAGCCGTGCTCTTATGATTGCTTTCTATCCTCAATTATCCTCTGCCGCTATTGCCGCCTCTGCCACTACACCTGTCGTTGAAAGTGAATTAATCTTTTTAGTTGATGTCTCAGAGTCAATGGAAGGTTATAATATGAAACATGCAAAGAAAGCACTCCATCGTTTCCTTCATTCCCTTTCAAAGGATACCTATTTCAATATCATTAGTTTTGCTTCATCTCATCGTAAATTGTTTGCTCAATCTGTCAAATACAATGATGAAAACCTTAAAGCTGCCACTGCCTACGTAGAATCACTCAAAGCCATTAGCCATGGTGAAACTAATCTCTTGGAGCCATTAAAAGATATCTACTCTGTTGATGCAACTTGTCCAAGAAAAATATTCCTCTTAACTGATGGTCGTGTTAATAATATTGGTCCAATCGTTGATTTAGTTCGTCAAAATGCTCATAATACTTCAGTTTTCCCAATTGGTATGGGTGAATTCGTTTCACGTCAACTTGTAAGTTTTTTTTTTTTTTTTTTTTCGTTTTTTTTTTTTTTTTCTCTCTCTTCTTTTATTCTCTTTTTATAAAAAAAATATCTTTTGTGAACTTGGACAAAAATAATTAACATCTCGGTTTTTTTTTTTTTTTTTTTTTTTTTTTCTTTTTTCTCTCTCTTCTTTTATTCTCTTTTTATAAAAAAAAATAGGTTGAATATATTGCAAATGCAGGATCAGGTGTTGCAGAATTAGTAATTGAAAATGAAACCATTGAAAGTAAAGTTATGCGTCAATTAAAGAGAGCATTACAACCAGCAATGTCAAATATTAAAGTTGATTGGGGATCATTATCAAGTAAGAGTCAAGCACCAAGAGATTTACGTACATTGTTTTTCGGTGATCGTTTAACTATTTATAACATTCTTGGAAAAGATGAAAAGATCGATGGTACTACCGTTAAATTAATTGCAAATGGTCCAACCGGTCCAGTATCTTTCCCAGTTACCATAAAGAGTGAAGAGACTAAAAAGGGTAATCTCGTTCATAGTTTAGCTGCCTATACATTAATTCAAGATCTTCAAGATCAAATCTATGAAAATAATTTAGTTGATCCAAAGGATATTGATCCAATTCGTCAAAAAATCATTGATCTTGGTATTAAATATGGTTTAGCTTCAAATTATACTTCTTTTTGCTCTGTTGAACAACCTGATCAATTTAATGAATTATTAAATAACAATAAACAATCAGAACAAGCACAAGAAACAACAACCACCACCACCACCGCAACCACAGTTGATGATAATGTAGTTATTGAAGAGAATAAACAACCAGAACCAATTGTAGAGGAACAACCACCAGTTTTAAATGGCAATATTAATTTACAAAATTTAACAATCAATCATGATGGTAAATCAAATGATAATGGTTTGTTCAAATCAAACGATAGACTTAAAACTCATCATCAAGGTGAAAGCGCTATGATTTCATTGAGAGGTTCTGCTAGTGGTATCCCAACTACTTTATCTGGTAGTGGTATTCCATTCTATAATCCATCTTCACCAAATCATGATCGTAATATCAATACTACTCAACAACCAACACCAACACAATCTACTCCATTAAAAACACCATTAAAAACTCCACTCACTCCATTATCAAAATCTGGTCTTAAAGTTAGTTCACCAGAATTTGTACCAAAAAATACATTAAGTGCTAAAGCTGCTCCATTTGTTCCATCACCAAATAAATTACCAACTACAACAACTTCAGCTCCAGCAACAACTCCAATTACAACCCCAGCCCCAACTACTACTACTACTGAAGTTAAACCAACTGTTGCAGAACCAGTTAAACCAGTTGTTGCAGAACCAACTAAACCAGTCGTCGCAGAACCAACTATACCAGCTGTCGCAGAACCAATTAAACCAGTTGTTACAGAACCAACAAAACCAGTTGTTGAAGAACCAGCAAAACCAGCTGTTAAACCAACACTTTTTGAAATGATTAAAATTGCTGAAGCTAAAGCTGCCGCTGAACAAAAAGCTGCTGCTGAACAAAAAGCAATCGCTGATGCAAAAGCTGCCGCTGAACAAGCTGCCAAACCTGTAGAACCAGCTGTTGTCCAACAACAACAACCACAACAAACCAAACCAAAAGCTGATAAACAATCAAAACAAAATGCAAAGGATAATAAACAATCAAATAAACCAGTTGTTGTCGAACAAAAACCACCAGTTGTAACTGAAACTAAACCAACTGTTGCCACTGAATCAGCTACACCAACTAAACCAACCTTTGCTCAAGCTGCTGCCGCTGCTGCTGCTGCTGCACAACAAGCTGCACAACAAGCTGCTGCAACAACTCCAGTCAAACAACAACCAACTAAACAAACTACACCAAATAAATCAACACCAGCTGTTGAAACTAAATCAGTTGTTGCTGAAACCAAACCAGCAGTTGAACAACCAAAACCAGTTGAAACCAAACCAGTAGTTGAACAACCAAAACCAGTTGAAACTAAACCAGTAGAACAAACAAAACCAGTTGAAACTAAACCAGTTGAAGTTAAACCAACAGTCGAACAACCAAAACCAGTCGAAGTTAAACCAACAGTTGAACAACCAAAACCAATTGAAACTAAACCAACAGTAAATTCAATTGCATCAACACTTGCTAATTTTGGATTCCAAACCAATGAACCAGCTAAACAAGCAACACCAACTCCAGCTCCAACTCCAGTACAATCAAATGAATCTAACAACAACAACAACAACAACAACAACAACAACAACAACAATAACAACAACAACAACAACAACAACAATATTGTTTCCTCAACACCAATTAAAAAACCAGCAGTTACAAATATTTTACCAACTCAAGCAGTTATTTTATCATCAGGAGGACGTCGTGTTTACAATAATGATTTCTTATTATCATTTAAAGATTCAAATACTAAAGCACCAGATTCATTAAAAACCACACCAATCTTTTCAAATGGGCCACAAGGTATTAGCCCATCATCTGGAAATGGTTCAAACAAATCCCACTTTGGTAAGAAGAGAGGTGATCGTGGTGGTAGAGGTGGTAGAGATCGTAATGCCGATGCTGAACCATCAACTCCAATCATTGTTAAGAAAGTTTTCTCTCAAGATGTTCAAGGTACTCATCAAGAATTATTAAAGAAATTCAAATTCAATCTTAATAGAATTACAATGGATACCTATAGTTCATTGATTAAAAATATCGATGAATTAAAAGTACCAGATGAAGAAGCACTCAAATCAATCTCAAAGATTCTCTTTGAGAAAGCAATTATTGATCAAAAATATTCAGCCGTTTATGCAATTCTTGCAGGTCATTTAGATACAACTTTCCCAAAGTTTGCCGAACTTTCACTCAAACGTGCCATTCTCGATAATTGTCAAACTGAATTTAGTGCCGTTGTTGATAAATCCAAATTTGAAGGTTTAAGTAAAGAAGATCTCGAAGAACAAGAATTCATCATAAAGAGAAGAGTTTTAGGTAACATTAAATTCATTGGTGAGCTCTATAAACATGGTGTTCTCGGTGAAAAAGTTGCAAAAGCTATCGTTGTTCAATTGATCACCAAATGTGAAGAGAGATTAGACGAAGAATCCATTGAACCATTGGTTAAGATTCTCAACACTATTGGTAAGAAACTTGATGAAGTCGATAAGGCCAACACTGATTTATACTTTTCCAAAGTAACCAACATCTCAAATAATCCAGTAGTTACCTCTAGAGGTCGTTTCATTTTATTGGATCTTATTGATTTAAGAGCAAATAAATGGCAACCAAAGAATTCCACCCAAACAAAAACCAAAAAAGACGAATCAGACAAAGAAGAACGTTTCATTGCTAAACATGGTGGTCCACAAAAGAGAGAAAATGATTCACGTAGAGATGGCGGTAGAGACTCAAGAGGTGATGATCGTAGAGGTGGCGGTGGTAGAGATTCAAGAGGTGATGATCGTAGAGGAGGTAGAGATTCAAGAGATGCACCAAGAAGTGCATTTGGTGGAAAGAGTAGTAAAGATGGTTGGGAGACCGTTGGAGCAAAGGGAGGTAATAATAGAGATAAAGGTGGACGTGGTGGTGATCGTAGCGGCGGCAAACAATCTCCAAGTGGTAAGAAAGATTCAGGTTTTGGTCCATCGTCAGGTGGTTCAAGCTTATTTGGTAGTAGAAGAGGTGATGATCGTAGAGATGGTGGTGGTAATTCATCACCATATCGTCCAGGTCAAGGATTTGGTAGAAAGGATGATCAATCATCATCAATTCCATCAATTCCAAATAGATCCAATGCATTCAGTGCTTTAGAGGATGATGATTATCAACCATCAACATCACCACAACCACCATCAGTATTTGGTAATCGTTCCAACGATAGAGACTCTCGTGGTCCATCAAAACCAGATAATCGTAAACAACCAGCTCAACCACCAGCCCCAGTTGAACCAGTTAAACCAAAGATTAACTTTGAAAAGATTGAAGATGATATTTCAATGACTTTGGATGAATATGCTGAAACCCAAGATATCGATGAAGCCATCGAATGTATAAAAGAAATTAACGAACCAACCGTTTTGGGTAAACAATTCAACATTTTCATCATGAAATCATTGGAGAGAAAAGAAAAAGAGAAACAATTGATCATCGAATTGTTCAGTGGTATCTTAACAGCCCAATTATTCAATGCCGAGCAAATCAAAGAAGGCCTCAAAGAAATCATTGATACCATTGAAGATATTGAAATAGATCTTCCATTCTCTGGTGTATTCGTTGCAACAATCGTGGGTATTTGTATAGAATCTGAAATATTCCCATTGAATTATTTAGAGGAAGCATACGCTCATTTGGTTGATAGTGATAAAGCTGAAGAGATGATTGTAAATACATTTAATTCCATCGTCAAAGTCTCTGATAAAGATCGTTTAGTCGAAATCTATGAAAATACCAAAGGTCTTGATATCTTGAAGTTATTCGCTCTCAAGAATAGAAAAGTTGCCTACTTGGAAGAATTCTATCAAACTCATTTCCCATACCTCTCTCATGAAAAAGCTGTCGAAGGTAGTAATGAATCAGCTTTGAATGAACAACCAGATCTCATCGAACATCTCTTATTGTTACAATCTGCTGATGGTTATTGGCAATTGGATAAGAAATTGGCTGGTATTTTAGGTATCTCTTTAAATATTTTAGAAGAAGTCGATTCTAGTGACAGTTGTGTTATCACTACACACCCAGAGGTTTGGGCAACTTGTTTAGCTATTACCTTTGTCAATTTAAATAATGTATCTGATCCAGATGATGAAGATGATTTGGAATTAGTACTCAGTAAAAGTCATAAATGGTTGGCTTCTCAATATCAATCTGATAAACCACCAAAACAATCTCAAGATGATGTTTTATTAAAAGCTAAAAGATTATTAAGTGAAGTTTTATAAAAAAACAAAGAAACATATAAAAAAAAATTATAGTTTATATATAAATAAAAAAAAAAAAAAAAAAAAAACAAATACAAAAAAAAAACAAAATAAATAAAAATAAAAAAAAAATTTAAAAATAAAATAAATTTGTATAATTATTAAAAATAAATAATAAATAAAAAATATAGTTTTTATAAATAAAAATAAAATAAAAAAACAATAAAAACTTAACCAAAAATCTTCACCACTAACACACTTGGTGAAATTAATTATCTTTTTTAAATATCTTTAAAAAAAATTTTTTAGATATTTTTTTTTTCTTTTTTTTTATTTTTTTTATTTTTTTATTTTTTTTATGTTTTTTTATAAAACTTTTTACTTTTAAAATATAAGCCTTGTAAAAAATAAAAATGATAACAGAATTTGAAAAATTATTTTGGAAGGTTTTTAAAAATAAATATTTAATAGGTTTAATATTTGAAAATGTAAAATGTATGAAATTATCATTTTTAGATGATAATAAATTTTATTTGGGTAATAGAATACTATTTAGATTTATAAGATCACTTTCATGGATTACAAAAAAGAGACAATGGCCTCTATTAAAAGATAAATTATTAAGTAATGAATTCATTATAATAAAGAGATCAGGTATTTGTAGATTTTTAAAATATTGTAAAGATATTGATAATGATGAAGAAATCATTAAATTATTATATGAAAAAAAAAAAGATCAATTAAGTCAAGTTGATTTAATATCAGAATCAGTTAATAATAATAATTTAAAAGCATTAAAAATTTTTACAAAACAATTTAATCAAAAAACTAATCATGAACCAATGGATTAAATCATTAGTGAATTATCAGTTAAATATAGTCAGGATGGTATTAAAATATTAGAATTCTTAATAAATGAAAGAAGTGAAGGTTGTTCAAAAGATCTTGATATATTTTCAATTGTAAATAATATTGAATTCCTTGAATATCTTTCAGATAGTATTAATAAAATTTTTAAATCCAACAATAATAATAATAATAATAATAATAATAATAATAATAATAATAATAATAATAATAATATTAATAATAATAATAATAATAATAATAATAATAATAATAATAATAATAATAATAATAATAATAATAATAAAAATAATAATGATTTTAAATTAATGAGATTTAGTAAATTTATTATGATTTCAAATTTATGTTCAGAAGAATTACAGATGAAATTAATTGATAGAAAATTAATAGAATGTGAAGATTTAAAAATGATAAATGACTTAATTTCATATAATTTCAAAATTTTAAATAATTTTAATGAATTTAAAATGTTACCGAATTCATTTTTTCATTATTTCGAAAGTTATTATTGTGGTGATGGTGGTAATAGTAGAAAACAGCTTTATAAACATTGTGCAATTTCTTATTGTTTATTTAAAAGATACCTAGAATTTGATAGTAGTGATGAAAGAAATAAATTTTCATTTAATATAGTTGAATTCTTTGAAATTGCAATTAATTCATACTCTTTAAGTACTTTTTGGAATTTTGATTTTAGAAAATTAAATTTAACTTTACAGGAGAAATATGAAATTTTAAATATTTTTATAAATTTTAAAGTCGATAATTCAAATCCATTGGAAAAGAAATTAAATAATTTGGAAAAAATAATAAATGTATTATATCCTTTTCAAGTTGTAGAATCACCACTACCTCAAATTGAAGAAGTTTATAAATTCTATAATTATTTAAAATCAAATTATAATGTTAATAATTTAATTAAAATAATTCAAAGTTATTATCATTTGAATATAATTAAAGATGGAAATTTAAATTTATTAAATTCATTTTTAAATATATTTAAAGATGAAATTAAAGATTCCAATTTCTTTTTTGAAAATGATAAACTTTTAATAAATCAAGATTATTTTATTAATTGTAAGGATAATAGTAATAAAGTTTTATTATTTTTAGATAGATTATTAGAAATTAAAGAATTTATAAATAGTGATATAATATATTCAAAATCATTCCTTCAATCATTAAAATTATCATTATTTCCAATTAGTAAAGAGGATTTTTTAAATTCATTATTAAAATTAAAACAACACTTTAAATTAACTCAATCATTACCACCATCACCATCTTTATCAATTAAATTTAATTATTTTAGTGATTTAATATTTAATTTATTAATTGATAATATCAATGATAAATTATTTATAAGAATGATAATAGAATCATTTATAAATTATTTACATAATGATATGGTTATTCAAATTTTAGATAAATTAGTTGAAATTGATTTTGAATCATTTTCTTTAATATTAAATTCTTTGGGTAATGATTATAAGATTAATGAATCATTATTAAAATATAAAATTAAAGTAAATTCTTCAATTAAAATTTTAATTTCATCATTAAAATGGTATAAATATTTAGATTTTACATATTTAATTGAAGATTTAATTATAAATTCAAATGACGGTGGTAGTGATGATGATGGTTCAAGTGAAATTAAATTAGATTTACAATTAATTGAAGAAATAATAAATTTACAAATTAATAATGAAATGTATCAATCTAAACCAATATCGGATTTGGTAGTTGATCAGTCATTAAACTTTATGAATGATTTATTTGGTGGTGGTGATGATTTTAAATATATATCTTATAATGCAACAAAGTTTGCATTAAATAAAAGAATGTTCAACTTATTAGAATTATTTTATAAACCAAAATATAAAAAATCATTCCATTGGGATGAGGAATTATTTTCTTATCCTCCAATTTTACCAAACCCAACCTCATTTCAACAAGATAAACCACAACAACTACAACCATATCAACAAAATCAAAAGATTGAAAAAGAAGAGAAAGAAATAAAAAAACTAAATAATGCACAAAAAACAAAAGAAATTAATATTAAATCAAAATCAAAAACTAATACTGAATTAAATAATGAATTAAAACAAATTCAAAGTTATTATTTTATTGATGATTCAATTATGTTATTGGAATTGGGTGAAGTAAGAGATGCTCTTTTCTATTTTAAGAAATATGGTAAAAATGATTTGAAAAGTTTAAGTACAATCAACCTAAAAAAGATAATCAAAGCCTATGAAATGGAAATTGTGGCCCAATATATTTCTTTGTACCTCTCATATTTTGGAAGAACTGTTACAACTGACCTATTATACTATTCATTAAAAAAGGGCAGAATTGATGTTTACCAATTCCTTTACAATTATAATTCCAACTTTAAAATGATTGATCAATATTTTTATACGAATCTAGCTAAAAGAGGTGACATACCAATGATTAAATTTCTATTATCTCAAGATACATTCACTAATTTATCAAATAATAGAAAAAATGAAATAATTAATCAACTTTTAACAATAGCCATTGAATTGGGTAATAATAGTCTTTTAAATTGGTTAAACACTCTACCCTCATGAGTGGTTATTGGAGATGACCATCTGAATAAGGTAATATTACATTTAAATTGGTTATAAATACAAATGAAATTATTTGATTTTATTATAAAAATAAACAAATAAAAAAGAATAGAAAAAAAAATAATAAAAAAGAAATAAATTAACCCAACAAACTTTTGGTTTGCTTTTTTTTTTTTTTTGTTTGTTACTTTATTATTATAATTATTTTTTTTTAATTTTTTTAACAAACTTGATTTTTTTTATGGTATATTATATGTAATGGTATGGAGGAATTAATTTAATTCCATTTTTTCCAGGAACCACCTCCACTGCCACCACCACCATTCCATTTACCACCACTGCCACCACCATCCCATTTACCACCACTACCACCACCACCACTATACCATTTCTTCCATGAGATAGAATTAGAATCAAAGTCGATTTCTACACCTTGATTCCCGGAAACATCGGATGAGCTTCTTAAAGAGCTACTTGGATTTGATAATTTGGTTAAACAATCTATATTGAAATAATTAAAAAATATGTTAATATACTTTAATTTTTTTTTTTTTATTTTTTTTTTTATATATATACAAATAATTAATTTGATATTTACAAACAATAGTCATTTTTGTACTGAAGGTTGATTAATTAAAATTTTTTTTTTTTCATTTTATACTTTTTTTTTAAAAAAAAAAATAAAAAATAAATTAAAAAAAATAAAATGAAATGAAAAGGAATTCCTTTTTTGAGTTTTTGACTTTTTTGGTTGATAAGATTATTAAAAAGGGATTTAAATCAATCAATCAAAGGGATTTCTTTATTATTATAATTTTAATTATCTAAAAATGGTTTGAAAAAATAAAAAAAAAAAAAAAAAAATAATAATTAAAAAAAAAAAAAAATAAAAAAATTTAAATTAAATTAATAGATTGGAAGTGGGTGAAATTGGTAAAAATTAATTGAATTTTAATTATAATAATTTTTTAATAACATCAATTAATTTTTAATAATATGGGGTTGAAAATTTTTATTTTTTTTTATTTTTTTTTTTATTTTTTTTATTTTTTTTTTTTTTACTATTACTTTTTTATATATATATAAACTTAAAAGATGGAAAAAATAACATATGATTGGTTAAAAGAAGATACAATTCTTTTAGAATCAGTATTAATTTTATCATTAAGTGGTTATTATATATCAAAAAATGAAATTAATAAAATTTGCAAAGAGTATGTTTTTTAAAAATAATAAATTAAAAAAAAAAAAAAAAAAAAAATGTTTATTAAAAAAATTATTTTAGTGATTTAGAAAAGCATGAAAGATTAAATGAAGAACAATTTAAAATGTTAAAAGAAAAGAATATTATTTTGCAAAATAAAAATGACAATAATGAAATAAAATTGGAATGTTTAAAAAAAGAATTTAATAAAATCAATTGTTCATTTTATTTAATTATTGAAAATAATAATAAGATCAATAAAAATAATAATATTAATAATAGTAATGATGATAAATATAATAATATAATTGACTCCACTAAAACAATAAAATTATTAAAAAATAAAAAATCAAAGAAATTAAGGTCAGAATTATTTAGAAAAGTTTGGAAAAACATTGTTATAAAGAATCAAATTTTATTAGAAGTTAGATTATACAATATTCATTATAATACAATAATGACTTTTTCAAATATATCATCATTACAAAGTTATAGATACAGAGGATACTTGAATAAAATTATTATTGAAGATGAAGAAAAAAAAGAAATTATTGAACAAGGTATTATTCCTTGGGGAGTTGAAAAAATTGAATTTAAATTTAATCCAATATTAAAAGAAAATTCAATACCAAATTCAGTTTGTCATTTAAAATTTGGTTATTCATTTAATAGACCATTTAATAGTAATATCATATCAGGTATTGAAAGTGATAATTGTAATTTAAAATCTTTAATATTTGGAAATAGTTTTAATCAACCATTAGAAACAACAACAACAACAACTACAAATGAAAACCAAAATAATAAAGAAAATAATGAAATTATTAATAATGATAAATGGTTATCAAAATTAAATAAACTTACAAATTTAGAATTTGGTGAATCATTTCAACAAGATATTAAAATTGGTCTATTACCAAATAGTTTAACATCTTTGGTATTATCAAAACATTATAATGGTATAATTGAAAATGGTGCATTAACAAATTCAATTTTAAATAATAACAATTCAATTTTTAAATTTAAATTTGATTCAAATGGTAATAAGAATTCAATAATTGTTGATTATGTAAATTCAATTCCAAAGTATGTAACAACATTAGAATTTGATAATCAATTTAATCAAGTGATCCATAATGGTGATATTCCAAAGAATGTTAGATCAATTATTTTTGGTAAAGAATTTAATAGTTTTATTGAACCATTTTCAATAAATTCAAATGTAACATCGATTGAATTTGGATATAGATTTAATCAACCAATTATTGATAATCAATTACCCACTGAAAATTTAACAAATTTAACATTTGGTAATAATTTTAATCAAACCATTGAACCACATCAATTTTCAAAGAATTTGAAAAAATTAAAATATGGTTTAACTTTTAATAGAACCATTCAAGCTGGTTTATATTTTAATACTAGTTTAGAATCATTAAAATTCGGACCAAGATTCAATCAACAAATTCCATTGAAAACCTTACCAAATACATTGAAATATTTGGATCTATATGGTTGGACAGGACCAATTGTACCAGGTACTTTTCCACCATCATTAAAATCATTAAAATTAAATTATTTTAATCAACCATTACAAGTATCATCATTACCATCATTGATTTCTTTGGAATTACTTGAAGATTTTAATCAACCAATTAATATAAATACAATTCCAACCTCTTTAAAATCATTAAAACTTGGTCGTAATTATAGTCAAGACTTGACAAATTCCTTACCAGAGTCATTAACATCTTTAGATATTTCATCAACAAACTTGAAATTCAATATTGATTTATTACCAAATTTAAATTCAATAATACTTTCAAATTATGATCATAATTTTTTAAATAATTTAGATTTTCAAATTTTTTCAAATTTAATTAAAATTAAATAAAGATATTTTTTTTTAAACAAATAATTATTTTATTTATTTATAATATTTTTTTTTTTTTTTTTTTTTTGTTTTTTTTTCCCTTGTTGTTGATTTTTTAAAGTGCTAAGAGTGAGATTAAAGCACCAAAGATAATAGCAATACCAACGGCTACTTTATCAGCAGAGTTACCAGCTGGAGTTTCAGTTACTTGAGCATATTGACAAGTAACGTGGTAAGCAGAATTTCCTACATTAACAGTGAAGGTTGGACTAGTAGTATTTACCAAAGCTGGACATCTGAAACTTGCAACATTTGAGGTACCACTACAATTTGTTACATTTTTACTATAATCATTAAGGGTAAACTGTTGGTTTGGAACATTATTTCCTTCACCTTTTATTCTAATACTTCCACCACAAGCAGAATTACATCTACCATCAGTTGAAAAATATACAGTGGTGGTTCCAGAACCACATCCTGTACCTGAGATTCTAAATGAATTTGGTTGGTCAGTAAAATTAAATGCCCAACTTGATGAAACACACAATGCAACGATTATTAAAAAAATTGAAATGAATCTCATTTTACTATTGAAATTGTTATTGTTATTATTATTATTATTTTAAGAAATTAATAAATAAATGTAATGGTAAATATATTTATATATTTATTTTTTTTATTTTAAAACACAAATAAAAATGAAAAAAAAAAAAAATTTATTTAAACTAAAATTATTACTATTTTTAATAATTATTTTAAATATTATTGAATTAGACATTTTAAAAAATTATTGAAAATCAAGTTGGGTTGAAGTGGTGGGGTTTGTTGACATTTTTTAATTTTTTTTTTGGTGGTTTTTTATGTTGGTATGTGTGTGTTAATTATTATTTCACCACCAAAACTATAATTTATCTGGTTATGTGGGTTAACTTTATTATTGTAATTTCAAATAATGAACTATTTGTAAATTTAATGTGAATTGTGTTTTATATTTTTATTTTTATTATTTTTTTTTTTTTTTTTAAAGATTAATTATTAATAAATATCAAGGTGTGTGAATTTTAATTTTTTAGTAAAAATTATTAACTAAAAATAAAACACCATTCACAATTGCAGCAACTATTTTCTAAATATAGAAATAATTAATTTCTTTTTTTTTTTTTTTTTTTTTTTAGTTAAAATTTTAATTTATTATTTTTTTTTAGTCTTGTAAATTTGATTTTAATTTTTTAGAGGAATCTAAATCTTCAGATTCATTTGTATCAATTTCTTTTCTCTTCTTACTAATTGATGGTGTTGCAGATGAAGTAGTTGTGGATGATGGTTGGTCTTCAATAAACATAAAACCATCATCCTCTTCAACATCATTATTATTATTATTATTTTTATTATTATTACTATTATTGTCAGATTCTGTAGTTGTTGTTGTGGTTGTTGTTGTTGTTGTTGTTTGAGAAGTTTTACCAATAATTTCAAAGAATTTATCATCTTCTTCTTTTTCAATTGTAGTAGTTTTACCTTCTTTTTGATCTTTTTCTTTTTGTTGTTGTTTTTTTAATTTTTTAGTATCTTCATCGAAATCTGTAGTATGTTGAATAGTGATTGTTATTTGAAAATCTTGATTATAATCCTCTACAACAAGTGAGGTATCATTTGTTAAACGATGAGTTGCTAAAGTTTTCTTTTCGATTTTTGAACGTTGTTCAATCTCTTCTTTTGATAGATCTTGATCACCACCTTCATAGATTATATCATTACCAACGGTTAGAATTGGTTCATTTACAGCCAAAGATTTCTTTAAAACATGATCAATGAATTGAGAGATTGTAGTTTTTTCAGTATTTAAACGACAAATGATGAAAGAACGATTACAAACAAAACATTTTGGATTTTGAGGTTCTAATTGAGTTGGCATTAGTAATCTCTTACCCGAGGGTAATTGATAGAGGTAAGTGGAAAGACATTGATCGAATCTACCATCGACCACTTTGATTGCCTCCATAACTATTAAACCACCAATTACAGCATTGGTAGTTGCAATTGCGGGTATAATATTGCCAGCCATTGATTTAACATCGAATCTACTCTTCATTGGTATACCAAATATCTTTGAACGAATATTCGAAGCGGAACAAACAAAACTCAATGCCAATTCATCATCTTTATCCCATGTCATTGGCTTTGAGTTGGACTGATCGAATTGTTGTTTCAACTTTTCTAAACAATCTAAAAACACCTCAACATTCTCTTTGAAAGTCCATTGTTTTTGGTCAGGTAATTTAAATATCAATTGATCACCTTCTTCCTCTGCTTGAGAGACCTCTTTTGAACTTAAAATCTCATCCAATTTCAATGAAGTTGGTGGTTGTTTATCTTTCCATAAATCGGGCATATGAATTAATGTTTCTATATCTGTATGAAATATCTTATGAAATACCCAACGTTTGAAACCCTTTTCCTTCTCTATCAATAATTGTTCATCCCTTTTAATATTACCCAATTCCTCAGTGCCATGAATTATATTATTGTCTAAATCAGTCAACGATGATGAATCACCACCACCATCATCATCCTTTGGACCAAACAATTTACCAAATAACATTTTAGCCCAAACTATACAATGAATTGGTGCAGATGGGTTAGTTCTAATTGTACAAACTGCAAATTGTTTTGGTACTGCAATTGGTTGACATTCGAAACATTCGGTTTTACCCTTTCTTATTACACTAACTTGTCCTAAATAACCTGCTGTACCACTCTCAATCATTGGTACATCCACTGATAAACATAATCTATTGACATGTCTACGTGCACTAATATTATCCAATGCATTCATTACCAAATCAAACTGTTTAAAAAATTCACTACCAAATTCACTAGATTTAACATCACCATGATGTGCCGTTATATTCACTTGTTCATTATATTTCATTACTGATTCTTTTGCTATCTTTGCTTTTGACATACCAATATGTTGTTTTCTAAATAAAAATTGTCTATTTAAATTACTAATATCAATTGTATCTAAATCAATCTAGAAAAAAATATATTATTAAAATTTATATTAATATTTAAAACAAATTAAATAATATATATATATATATATGTTTACTCATGAATAAACTTACTTACTATATCAATATTTTTAAAACCAGTTAATACTAAATTTTTTAATAATTCACAACCAATACCACCAGCACCAACAACTAATATTTTACATGTTTGAATTTTATCAAATGTTGATTGACCTAATGCTTGAATAATATGACTATATCTTTCACTCATTGTATTGGTTTTAATTTATTTGTTTTTTTTTTTTTTTTTTTCTTTCTCTCTAAACCTAATGAAGTTGGTAATTAGTGAAAATGAAAAAAAAAAAAAAAATTTGTAAAAAAAAAAATTAAAAAATTAAAAATAAAAAATAAAAAAAAAAAAGAAATTTTTAATTAAAACTATAATTAATTTTATTTTTATTTAATTCTAATTCTCATGGATATAATTATATTACTAACAATATTTAAAAAAAAATTATAAAAAAAATTTAAAAAAAAAATAATAATTGTTATAAAAAAAAAAAAAGAATTTTTAATTAATTAATTATATCTATAATAAATTTTTTTTATTATTATTTAATTCCTACTCAATGGATATCATTATAATATATTATTTGTAAATGTTTAAAAAATTCTATTAAAATTCATACAAAAACCAAGATATCAAAAGTTTTTTTTTTTTTTTTTTTTTTTTTTTTTTTATTTTACCTTTTTGTGTTTATCTGTCCACACAACAATCAAAGAAATTTAATTTAAAAATCAATAAAATTGAAACCTTTTTAGACGAATAAAATCCAACCCTTAAACCATACGGTTGCCCACATTAATTTTCTTTCTAATTTATTATTTTTTTTTTTTTTTTTTTTTTTTTTTTTTTAAACACCAAACTATAAAAATCAAAATGAAAAATAAAAATATTTTAGAAAACTCATAAAAAAAAAAGTTATTTTTAGTTTAATTGTTTTAAACTAGATTTGAGTGGGTTTATGATGCTTGTATTTTAATCTTGAACAATAAATATAATTTTTTTTTATTTTATTTTTTTTTTTATTTTATTTTATTTTCTTTTCTTTTATTTTTTTTTTTTTTTTTTTTTCTTTTTTTTTTTAGTTTTTGAATTAAAAATTAAATAAATAAACAAATAATATATTTTTTTCTTTTTTTTTCTAATCTTTTTTTTTTTTTTATTTATAATTTTTTTTTATTATTTTTACTAAATAAATAAATGTTATTGATATGTATGTAAAAACTACAATTAAAAAATAATTGTTTCTTTTTTTTTTTTTGTCTGTTTAATTCTTTTTTTTTTATTTTTTATTTTTTTTTTTATTTTTTTAATTATAGTCTTATTTGTTGATATTATTATTATTATTATTATTATTATTATTATTATTATTATTATTATTATTATTATTATTATTATTATTATTATTATTATTATTATTATTATTATTATTATTATTATTATTATTATTATTATTATTTTCATTCATTGATTATTAATTTAAATTCATTATTAATTTACATTCTAATGAAAACTGGTTTCAATTCACCTTGTCTCTTTTTTAATAAATTAACTAATGATTGATCAATTTGTGGTGGAAGATTACTACTTTGTTCACCTGGAGGTATGTTATGGAGAAGGGTCATAATTTCTTTATCGATTTTAGAGATCTTTCTGAATGGCCATTTTCTACCTCTTGCAGCTTCTTTCCATCTTTTACTCAAGGTTGAAGTTGGTATACCTAATTTCTTTGCAGCTTCACTTTGTGGGAAATTTAAATATTCTGTAATCTCTATATAGGTTGGATTGGCTTCTGTTAATGATCTATTTTCTGTTGTAACTAATGCATTTGATGCTGATGGAACTGTATTTTGTCCTGTAATTGATGCTATAATATTTCCATTATTATTATTGTTATTATTATCACCACGTGGAGAACTTTCTTCATCATCACTACCATCACTATTATAATTATTATTATTATTGTTGTTATTGAAATTATCGTTGTTATATCCATCATTCATATTATCATTATTATTATTATTATTATTACTATTATTATTATTATTACTATTACTATTATTATTATTTCCATTATTATTACTATTATTACCATTATTATTGTTACCATTATTGTTATTGTTATTATTGTGGTGATTATTATTGCTATTATTACTATTGTTATTATTCAAACTATTAGAATTTGAATCATTTGTTCTTAAAGTTATATTGGCGGGTGTTACTTCTCTGATATCAGGGTCAGATTCTCTATCATATGGTGTCGCAGCTGGTGCATTCATATAATGTTGTAAGTGTAAAGGGATTCTATCCTTTGTTAGTGACAATGGTCTACTATATGGTGAACCATGTGAAAAATGTGGATTGGTTGATGGACTATATACATGTGGTGATGAATTATTGCTGTTATTACTATTGTGATTGTTATTATTATTATTATTATTATTATTACTACTATTATTATTGTTATTATTATAATTATTGCTGTTATTATTGCTGCTATTATTATTATTATTACTATTATTATTATTATTACTATTACTATTATTATTATTATTGCTATTGTTATTGCCATTGCTATTGCTATTGCTATTGCTATTGCTATTGCTATTGCTATTGCTATTGCTATTGCTATTGCTATTGCTATTGCTATTGCTATTGCTATTGCTATTG
The DNA here is from genome assembly GCF_000004695.1 of Dictyostelium discoideum AX4. NCBI lineage: Eukaryota > Evosea > Eumycetozoa > Dictyosteliales > Dictyosteliaceae > Dictyostelium > Dictyostelium discoideum. The sequence continues at coordinate 5,082,214 of NC_007090.3, forward strand.
CTATTGCTATTGCTATGGTTACTATTATTATTATTATTGCTATTGCTATGGTTATTATTATGGTTATTGTTGCCATGGTTGTTGTTATTGTTACTATTATTGCTATTATTATGGTTGTGGTTATTATTGTTATTGTTGTTGTTGTTTCCATTGTTGTTACTGTTGCTGTTGTTGTTGTTGTTGTTGTTGTTGCTGCTGTTGTTGTTGTGGGTGGCACTCATTACATTTTGAGGTGATGGTAAATTGGGGGAACTATTACCTCCATTGCTATTAACATTTCCATTGGCATTGTTGCTATTGTTGCTATTATTATTATTTACATTGCTGCTGTTATTGTTATTATTATGGTTTAAAATTGAATTTGCAGGAAAATCAAAATCTAATTGTGGATGGGTTGGTAATCTTGGTTGCTGACTTGAAAGATGTGACATTTTTATATATTTTTTGCGTGAATTAAAATTTTAAAAATAAATATATTGAATAATAAAAAAAATAAATAAATAATAAAAAAATAGAAAATGTAATAAAAAAAAAAATAATAATAATAAATTAAAATTATTTATTGTATGTGTATATGTATTATTGTGTATGTAATAGGGATATTAGTTTTCTTTTTTTTTTTATTTTTTTATTTTTTATTTTTTATTATTATTTTGAAACTAGTGAAAAAAAAAAAATAGGTTTGTATGATTTGTAAAGATAAATATTATATAATAATGATAATAACTATAGGAGAAAAAAAATTATTTTGGTTAGCTTTAATTTTTTTTTTTTTTTTTTGTGTGAAAATTCGTTAAAATTCAAAAAAAAAAAAAAAAAATAATAAAAAAAATTAAAAAAAAAAAAATAAAAATTTAAAAAAAAATAAAAAAAAAAAAAAAAAAAGAAAAAAAAATAAAAAAAAAAAAAAAAAAGAAAAAAAAAAAGTATTCAGTTGACTAGTTTTGAATTTAAATTATCTCAAAATGATATGATTCTTTGCAGATATTTATTTTTTTTGTTTTGGTATTAATTATTTTTATTTTTTTTATTTATATTTTTTATTTTTAATTTCTTTTTTTTTTAAATTTTGAAATTCGAGTGAAATTTAGATCAATTGATAACAAAGAGATTTTTTTTAAATTATTATTATTTTTATTATTATTATTAATATTTATTAAATTAACTATAGTAATAAAAATAATAATTAAAATAATAATAATAAAATTAATATATATGATAATAAGGATAATGATAATAAAATAAAGTTATGTTTATAAAAAAAAAAATAACTTGAACTTTTTTTTTTTATTTTTAAAATCTAAAATAGATTAAAAAATTTTTATATATTTATTACTATTGGATCTATTTTTTCTAGTTTTTTAATTATTTATTTTAAAAAAAAAAATGAATAAAAAAAAAAATAAATGAATATTAGAATTTAAAAGAATGGATTTGGAATTTAATTTTAATATTAGTAGCATTAGGCCGATATACTAATAATTTCACGTTTAAATAAATTCTATTTTAAAATAATAATAAATTAAATCTTTTAAAAAAAAAAAAAAAGAAGTTAAAAGTTAAACATAACTCGTATAATAAAAATAACGATTAATATTTTATCGGCCAAAAAAAAGATTAAAATTAAATGGTTTTCAAAATAAAGTAACAAAAATTGTTTTTTTTTTTTTTATTGAAATTTGATTTACATATTTACAAGTGGTTTTATTTATAGTTTTTAAAGACCACCTCTTAATCTTAAAACTAAGTGGAGAGTTGATTCTTTTTGAATATTGTAATCAGAGAGAGTACGACCATCTTCTAATTGTTTACCAGCAAAAATGAGACGTTGTTGATCTGGTGGAATACCTTCTTTATCTTGAATTTTGGCTTTAACATTTTCAATATTATCAGATCCTTCAACCTCCAAGGTGATAGTTTTACCAGTGAGAGTTTTAACAAAGATTTGCATACCACCTCTTAATCTAAGAACTAAATGGAGAGTGGACTCCTTTTGAATGTTATAATCAGAAAGAGTACGACCATCTTCTAATTGTTTACCGGCAAAGATTAATCTTTGTTGATCTGGTGGAATACCTTCTTTATCTTGAATTTTAGCCTTTACATTTTCAATATTATCAGAACCTTCAACTTCTAAAGTGATAGTTTTACCAGTGAGAGTTTTAACAAAGATTTGCATACCACCTCTTAATCTTAAAACTAAGTGAAGAGTTGATTCCTTTTGAATATTGTAATCAGAGAGAGTACGACCATCTTCTAATTGTTTACCAGCAAAAATGAGACGTTGTTGATCTGGTGGAATACCTTCTTTATCTTGGATTTTAGCCTTTACATTTTCAATATTATCAGAACCTTCAACTTCTAAAGTGATAGTCTTACCAGTGAGAGTTTTAACAAAGATTTGCATATTAAAAAATTATTTGGAGAAATAAATAAGAAAAAAAAAGCTATAGTAAAGTATTTGTTATTTGTATTTGTATTTTGTATTTAATGAGTTATTAAAAATGAAAATTTAAAAAAAATTTGACTTTTTATATTAAATTTAATTAAAAAAAAGAATTTAATTTTTTAACTTTTTTTTTTTTTTTTTTTTTTTTTATTTTTAATAAATTTTTATCAATTCTGTGAAATGTGTTTTTTAATTTTTTTAAGGGTTTGTTTCCTTTTTTTTTTTTTTTTTTTTTTCCCTTAAATTTTTAAAATTTTTTTTTATTTTTAGTATTTTTTTGAGAAACCTTTTTTTTTTTTTTTCATTAAATTTTAATCTTGGGATTTCGGAATGTTTTGGGAAATTTTATTTTATTTATTTTTTTTTCAAAACAATTTTAAAAACATCCAAATTTGACACTTAAAATAAAAAAAAAAAATTTTAATCTTGGGATTTCTGAATATTTTGTGAAACTTTATTTATATAATATTATTTTTTTTTTAAAATGGTCTAATTTTATTTTTTATGGATTTAATTTATAAAAATAGAACACAAAATGATTTTAAATTCTTAATATTCAGTTTTTTTTTTTTTTTTTTAAGATCATTCTAGATTATTCTAGATTTCTCTAGATTTTTATAGATTTCACTATTATTATTTTTATTTTTTTTTTTTTTTTTTTTTTTTTTTTAATTTTCATTTTAACTATTTATTAAAAAAAAAAAAAAAAAAAATAGTTTTGAATTGATTTCTAAGATTTTTTTTATTTATTTTTTTTTTTTTTTATTTATTTTTTTTTTTTTTTTTTAATAAGCAGTATTTGTGAATCTACCTCTATTATAATGAATATTATAATCAATTTTAATATTTAATTCATGAGCAACTTGATAAGTGAAATGTGGATTTCTTAAGAATGGTCTTGCTAAAAATACTAAATCAGCACGATCTTGTTGAAGAATTTCTTCAATTTCTTTACCAGAATTAATTAAACCAACGCAAGCAACAGATAATTTAGAGGTAGCCTTTTTAACGGCATGAGCCAATGGTACTTGATAGCATGGACCAATGGTGATTGATTGAGACATTGAATTGCCACCAGAGGAGCAATCGAATACGTCGACATCCATAGTCTCCAAAATCTTTGCAACTCTAATTGTGTCATCTAATGTCCAACCACCTTCACACCATTCCTCACATGATAAACGCACACCCAATGCTTTCTCAACTGGCCAAACTGAACGAATTGCTCTAACAATATCAAATAAGAATCTGCATCTATCCTCAAATGAACCACAACCATATTGATCAGTACGTTTATTTGAAGTTGGTGAAAGGAATTGATTAATTAAATAACCATGAGCACCATGAATTTCAATGAAATCAAATCCTGCTTTTTCGCATCTCTCTGCTGCCAATCTAAATGAATCAATCACTTCCTTAATATCATCCAATGTCATCTCAATTGGTACTGACATATTCTCATTAAATGCAATTGGTGATGGTCCATAAGTTTTCCAACCTTTACCATCTTCACTTTCTGGAATTGAAAATCTAGCATTATCCAAAAATGGTGGATTTGATGATGCTTTTCTACCTGCATGTGCTAATTGAATACCAGCATACTAATAAATCATTAATATATATATTAATAAATGATTAATTTTATTATTATTATTATTATTATTATTATTATTATTATTATTTATTATAATGTATATAATACATACTGAATTATATAAATGAATATTATCAGTAATTCTTTTCATTGGTGCAATATGTTCATCTTTGTAAACACCTGCATCTGCATATGAAATTCTACCATTTGCTAATGTTGCAGCAGCTTCAAATACTATTAATGAAGCACCACCTCTAGCATAACTGGTATAATGACCAAGATGGAAATCATTCATAAAACCATCTTCTGAGCTATACATACCTAGGTAAAAATTAAAAAATAAAAAATATTAATAAAAATAATAATAATAATAATAATAATAATAATAATAATAATAATAATAATAATAATAATAATAATAATAATAATAATAATAATAATAATAATAATAATAATTTAATTAATAAAATTACTTACACATTGGAGAAACAACAGTTCTATTTTTTAATGTCATATTTTTAATAGTAATTGATGTAAATGTTTTTGGTACTTCGACATTTGATGATGAATCTGGTGTTGTTGTAACTGATGGAAAACCTGGACCTTTATAGGTTGATGGAAGGGTATAGAGATCATTTGGTTTATATTCTTGCATTTTTTTTTATCAATATTTATTTCAATATTTTATATATTTCTTTTTTTATTTTTAGAAATGTTGTTTTTAAAAAATAAAAATAAAAAAAAAAAAAAAACTTTATTTTATATTCAATAAAAAAAAAAAAATATGAGTGTTAACGAACTTTTTTTTTTTTTTACTTCTTTTTTGTTTAAACCATTCTCTGTTTTCTTTTTTTTTTTTTTTTTTTTTTTTTCAATTCTCGATACAATTTAAATTACTCTCAAAAAATTTGATTTTTGAGTCAATCATTTATTCCAAAGGCATTTATGTAAATTTCGGTGTGATCGTCTTCGAAGAATAAAATTATTAAAAAAAAAAAAAAAATCTTTTCCGGGCTGATTTTTTTTTTTTACAAAATGACAAAAATTCTAAAACTAAAATTTAAAAAGAACACTCAAAGGAAACCTAAAATTTCAAATACAATTCTTTTTTTTTTTTTTTTTATTTTTTTTTTTTTTTTTTTATTATTTGTTTATTGTTATTTTTATTGTTGTTTTTTTTTTTTATTTTTTTTTATTTTTTTTTTTTATTTTTTCTTTGATATTTTACAAATACATTTTTTTAAATCCAAAAAATAAAAATTATTAATAGAAATGTATTTGTAAAGGGGTGGTATTTGGAAAAAATCCAATATAAATTTAAGTTTTAGTTTTTTTTTTTTTTTTTTTTTGAAAAGGCAATGAAATAATTTTATTTTAATGCCAAAAGCAGTATATTTTGGGCAATTTCCATACAACATCAATTTTTTTTTTATTTTTATTATTATAATAAATCTATTTCATTGATGTTCAAACCAATTTTTTATTGGCTTTTTTCCTTTTTTATTTTTTTTTCAATTTTAAACCCATTTCAATATTTTCAATAAAATTCTGCAATTACCCCCCCATTTAATTACAACAAAAAAAAAAAAAAAAAAAAAAAAAAAAAAAAAAAAAAAAAAAAGCACAAAAAAAAAAAAGCACAAAAAAAAAAAAGAAAATTGAAATAAATTATTATTTAATATTTAATTCTATCAAATGTTTGTTTTAATTAAAACTATATTAAAAAAAAAAAATGGCTTGTAAAAATTTTTCATTAGGTAAATAATTAAAATTTATTTTTATTTCATATAATATAAATGAAGGTTTTTTTTTTTTTAAAACTAATTAATTATAAACTATATAGAAAGAGATGCTTTAAATTTGTGTGAAGGTGCTATGAAGGGTAAACCAATTCAAGAACTTAAACCAGAAGAAGCTAGAAATAACTTTGTAAAGATTCAATCTGGTGATGTTTACAAGTATCCATGTAATATTGAAGATATTAAAATGGATTTGGGTGGTGAATTAGGATCGGTTAATGTCAGAGTATTGACACCACCAAATGCCAAAGAATCCAAAAACAAATTGCCAGCAATTCATTACTCTCATGGTGGTGGTTGGGTCATGGGTGATCATGTAACTCATGATAAACTAATCCGTGAAATTTGTTACCGTACCAATTCTTTGGTGATCTTCACTGAATATAGTAGACCACCAGAAGTCAAATATCCAATCCAAAACGAACAATGCTATGCAGTGATTTTGAAATTCATAAAGGATGCTGCTAAATGGAATATCGATCTCAACAATTTCTCATTGGTTGGCGATAGTGCCGGTGGTAATATGGCTATTGTGTTGGGGTTGATGGCAAAAGTTAGAAATGGACCTTCGTTCAAGAGAATTTGTCTCTACTATCCAGCCATTGATAGCGGTATGAATTCAGGTTCCTATAAAGAATTCCATAATGATTTCTATCTTACTAAAGATGGTATGAAATGGTTCTGGGATGCATACACCAACAGTCCAAAAGACACCAATGAAATCTACTGCTCTCCTTCCAAATGCAAAGAATCTGATGTCATGGGTTTCCCAGAAACAATGATCATCAATGGTGAAGCTGATGTCCTCCGTGATGAAGGTGAAAATTTCGCTAGACTATTACGTAAAGCAAATGTTCCAGTAACTCACCTAAGAATTCAAGCAATGGTTCATGATTTCGTTGCTCTAAACTGTCTTGATCAATCAAAAGCATGTAGAGTTGCAATGGATTCCTCAATTGATTTCTTAAATAAATCTCATGATCCAAATGCAACTAAACCAAAATGTTGAAAATAATCAATCAATCAATCAATCAATCAATCAATCAATCAATTATAAAATAAAACACATTTACATTTTCAACAAAATTAATTAACAACAAAGTTTGTTTTTTTTTTTTTTTTTTTAAATTATTTGTACATATAAAATAGTTTATTTTAAAAAGTTTGAAGATTTTTCAAATAAAACTGAAATTGTCGAACCATCTTTAATACCACAACTTTTTAATGTTGAAGTGTCCTTTAAAACTTTGCCGTCGAAAATTAATTTTTGCTCTTGTGGGTTAATACCTTCCATAATTCTTATTGAATTTTTAATTAATTCTATTTTATCAGTTTCGTCAAAATTTAATTCTGTTCTTTTACCTGTTGAGTGAAATTGGAGATTGATATTCATTGTTTTTTGTTTTTTGTTTATTGAAATGTTTTTTGTTTTTTGTTTGATGTATAATGAAGTTTTTTTTTTTTTTTTTTTTTATTTATTTAATTTTTTTTTTTTTTTTTTTTTTTTTCATTTCAATGATCTTTTGGATATTTTCGAAAATTATCATAACATTTTGAAAAAGTGAGATAATTTAAAAAAAAAAAAAAAAAAAAAAAAATTGCTACTTGTTTTTTTAACAATTCATTCTGCGCAGGGTGTAAAAACAAATTGAAAAATAAAAATTCAAAATATCTAAAATAAAATGATATCTCAAATAATTAATGAATAAAAAAAAAAAAAAAAAAAAAAAATTAAATGGACTGGAATTCTTGTAAAATTTAAAAATATTATATAATCAAGTAAAAATAAAGTTAGATATACACTTTTAATTGAAATTCTAAAAATAAAATTGTGAATGAATATTGTTATTTTTTTTTTCTTAATTATTTTTCATATTTTTATTTATTTTTAACTTTATTATGAGAAAAAACTAAGAAAATTTTCTTGTCAAAAAAAAAAAAAAAAAAAAAAAAAAAAAAAAAAAAACGTTTTTAATTTTTTTTTTTCTTTTTTTTTTTTTTTTTCAAATAGTGGTTTGTTAATAATTATAAAATAAAATAAAATAAAATAAAAACTAAAATATAAAAATGTCATTTCAAAGTTTAAATCCAGTTAATAAATCAAAATCATTAGTTGCATTATCAAAATCATTATCATATGTTTTACGTCATGGCGCAGAAAAAGAAGGTTTAAAAATTGATTCACAAGGATTTATAAAAGTCGATGATATATTAAAAAATAATTTATTTAAAAATACAAATTTTAAAGAGATACAAGAGGTGGTTGATACAAATGATAAGAAAAGGTATCATATGGAATTGAATGATTCGGATGGGTGTTATTATATTAGAGCAAATCAAGGTCACACATTAGAAAATGTTGATAATGTTGAAATGACTAAAATCACATCTGCAGATCAAGTGGGTACTGTGTTTCATGGTACTTATAGAAAACATTTACAGTCTATACTAAATGAGGGTTTGAAAAAGATGGATAGAAATCATATTCATTGTGTCAATAAAATCATGGGTCAAGAAATTACATCAGGTATGAGAGGTTCCTGTAATATGATTGTCTATATCGATGTGCCTCTATTACTTCAAGACGGTATAGATTTATATTTATCTCAAAATAATGTTGCATTAACTGATGGTTTAAATAATACTGGAATATTACCACCAAAATATTTTATAAAAATAACTGATGCAAAAAATGATGTTACCATTTGGCAACGTTAGAATAATAAAAAATAATAATAAAAAATAATGATAAAAAATTTTTATCTTTGGAATAAAATCTAAAATTTTAGATTTTTTTTTAGATATGCGTGTGAAAAAAAAAAAGATTTTTATTTTTATTTTTTTTTTTTTTTTTTTTTTTTTTTTTTTTTTTTTGATCTTTGTTTTGAGCAATTATTTTTTTTTTATTTTTTTTATTTTTTTTCATTTTTTTTTTGCACCGTTTTTTTAATTTTTCTTTTTTTTATTTTTTATTTTTTATTTTTTTTTCAAATAATTATAAGAAATCCAAATTTTTCGAATACCCATTTTGGTTTGGGTCCACAAAAAAAAAAATAGAAAAATAAAAAAAAAAAAAAAAAAAATAATGAAATACAAATAATTGAAACTTTATTTTTTTATTTATTTTTTTATTTATTTTTTTTTATTTTTTATTTTTGTACACATTTAAACACCCACACACACATTTTCACCCTCCCCCCCACATTACAAAATATTGAAGCATATTCAATATAATTATTAGAAAAAAAAAATACAATCATTCAATTAATTTAATAAAATTCAAAAAAAAAAAAAAAAAAAAAAAAAAAAATCATTCGTTTCTAAATTATTATATCATATATTTTTAATTTTATTTATTTATTTATTTATTTATTTATTTATTATTTATTTATTTATTTATTTATTAGTAAATAGTAATTATTGCTATTTTTGTATTATCATAAAAAAAAAAAAAAAAAAATGGGGAATTCTCATATTAAAGGAAAAGAAGTGATCGATTTATCACCAAGAACTTTAGCATTAACAAGGTAATTTTATTCACTTGAAAAAAGAAATTAATAAATTTTATTATGAATTTGGCAATTTTTTATTTTTTAATGCAATTTCTAATTTTTTAATAGTTTTTGTCTTATTAAGAAAATTTTTTCATTAAAAATTGATTAAATCAATTAAAAATAAGAAATTACCTAATTTAATAATTTATAATAAATGAATCAATTTATTTTTCAAAAAAAAAAAAAAAAATGAATATTAATTAAATGATTCAAAATATAAATACTAATACATATATTCAAATATAAATAATTTGACACACATAAATATGTTTATAGTGTTGATGATAAAGTTTGGTTAGGAATACCAGAGGAAAATCTTTTCAATGATTCATTTACAATTGAAAAGTATTATATGCTTCAATCAAAACCACTTTCAAATTTTAAAGATATAGATAGACTGATAATGATTGAACAAATTGAAGAAACATCATTCTTTTCATCATATAAAGATAGATCAAATTTACCATTACAACAACAATTACAACAACAATTACAAGAACAACAACAACAGCAACAAGGTGGAATAAAATCAACTACTTCAACAACAACAACAACAACAACAACAACAACAACAACAACAACAACTACTCCACCATCATCATCATCTACTACTGCAAATAGTGGAGCATCAAACAATAGCGATAATAGTAACAACAACAATAATAATAAAAATAATAATAATAATGCTGCAGGACAATCAGCAAACTCCACACAACCAAATAATAACAACAAAGACAATAATAATACTAATTCATCTTCAACAAATTCAATCAATAATAACAATACAAACACTAATAATAATGGTAATAACAATAATAATAATAATAATCCAAATAGTTTATATAATAATAGTATAGCGGATTTCATAGAAGAATATAAAAATCGATCAAGTATACCAGTTTATTTAATTCCAGAAGATTCTTATAAAACTCACCAAAAAACATTATCATTTATCCTAGAGGATTTATACTCACAATCAAATGTAAACACAGCATATTATCAAACACTTTTACAAAAAAGATTATGTATTTTAAAAAGAATTCATTTAGCGTTAAAAAGAGAAATTGCAAGAAAAAAAGTAAAGTTTTATTATTATTATTATTATTATTATTATTATTTTAAAAAATTTTAATACTAATTTTTATATATATTTTTTTAGTTATTCGATTCAATTTATCATTCAAAAGCAAAAACTAGAATTAAAAAAGTACAAATACCGCCAATTTCAATTAGAATAGCATGTAGATTATTTATAACGACATTACAAGAACAGGTTTTCGAACAAAAGATATCATTATCAACATTGAAATCATTTAATTCAATGATAAAAGAATTACCATTATTATCAATGGCAGGTGAACCTCAAGATTGTATAGATAGTTTATCAAAATGGTTACTATCTGCACTATCTAGTAATTCACCATTAATAAAGCGTGAGGCAATGGAATCATTAATTGGTTTATCATTATCACAGGGTTCATTAAGTTCAATTTTATATTCTTTATTTTTAATTTTAACACCTTCAACAATCACAACAACAACAACAACAACAACAGCAACTACAACACCAACATCATCATCATCAACAACTATTAATAGATCGAATAACACAAAAAATACTAGTAGTGGTAGTAGTACACCAACATCAACAATACCGACATCAAACAATAATATTATTGGATTAAGAATGTCTAGTTTAATTAAACAATTTGAACAATGGAAAGTTGATTTACCATTATCACCATTAAGTAGGGAATTATTATTTTCAACATGGCCAATTCAATGGAATGATCATATTTCAGATGATTCATTATCATTTTTATCAACTCATCAATCAAATTCAACCAATATTATTGCAACGATAACATGTGATGGTGAATATATTTATATTCATGATTATTGTGGTTTAGTAAAGATTGGTACAGGTTATTTTGGTACACATCAAGGTAGAGTTTATATTAGAAAAGCAGATTTCTATCCAAAGGAAAAAGGTTGGTTAGCATTCATTGGTTCATCATTATATTATCGTTCACCTTCGATTGATCAATCAACTCTAATAGTTTTAAATCCATTGACATTGGAAGAAATTGGTAGAATTAATCAAGATGGTACTGGTTCAATTGAAACTGTAAATAATTTATCATTACCATTTGCACCAGAATGTCAAGAACAACATCATCATCATCATAATTTTCATACATTTTCATCTTTTACAAATAATAATTCAAATAATAATAATAATAATAATAATAATAATAATAATATTAATAATAATACAAGATCACCAATATTTACAGATGGTAGATATTTATATTTATTATCAATGCAAAGAAATAAACAATTTGTTGTGGATATGTATGATCCATTTGATCAATTTCAACATTATAAAAGAATTGAATTAAGATATTCTGATAATAATGATAGTAATGATAATGGTAATAGTAGTGGTAGTGGTAACTTTTATAATAATAATAATAATAATAATAATAATAATAATAATAATAATAGTAATAATAATTATAATGAAAGAAATGGTAGTTATTATTACTATCAAAATAATGAAGAGTTTACAGCAGTTTTAAATCCAAAGATATTAGAATTTGGATCATTTTATACCAATGGTCATTATTTAATGGTTGTATTACCACCACCATTTGGTAGCGATTATAATTATGACTCAAAATCATATATTTGTAGAGCATTTTCATTGACTGATGGTAGTTTAATTGGAAATTATTGTTTAGAGAATCAGCCCATTGGTTTAGCTTCATTCTATGATTATTTAAATAATGTAATTTGGAGTTATTCTTCATCAGAATCTGAAATTGGTAAATATGGGAATGAAGGATTTGGTCCAAAACATTCATTTCCTTCAACAATTGCACAATCACCAATTTTACCACCACCTCCACCTCCAATTCCAACAACATCAACAACAACAACAACAACAACAACTACAGCGACAACAACAACAACAACTAATGGTGCAAATATAACACCACAACCAATTTTATTACCACAATCATCATTAATAACTTCAATGAATGTTGAACAACCACAACAACAAACTAACAATAATCAGCAACAACAATTTAATCAAGAAGATAATACTTCTCCAACTAATAATAATAATAATAATAATAATAATAATAATAATAATAATAATAATAATAATAATAATAATAATAATAATAATAATAATAATAATAATAATAATAATAATAATAATAATAATAATTATAATAATGAACAATTAATTGAACCAAAAGAAGTTGTATCAACTATATTATCAATTTTATCAAAATTAGCAGTTGAATATATGCCATCAATTAGTAATGATAATGCAGGTCATAACCAAGGTGGATTAGTTTATCAACATATTCATAAATTAACAGAGCCATTTAGTGTTGAAGTTAATTTTAATACATTTTCACAATTGTATGATATATTGGAATATTATAAAAATCAATTAAAACTTACAAGTAGTGTTGTTGTTGTTGTAAACTCAAATAGTGGTAGTAATAGTAATAATAATAATAATAATTATAATAGTGGTAATTTATTTAAAACCATTGAAACATTACGTTGTATAATCTATTGTCTAAGATTATTAAAGGTAAATTTGTTTAGACTATGTTCAAATTTAAGAGTTTTAGAAAGAAATCCAGTATTTGATTCATCAAGAGATAATTTATTAAAATGTATAAATCAAAAGTTTCTTTTACAAATTCGTACTTTATTATTAAATTTCGTTATAGATGGTATCATCGATAGTAATGGTACTGGTAATAACAATAGTAATTGTATACATTTCATTGAAACCATACGTGAAGAATCTTGTGAAGTTTTAACAATTGGTTTAGATTTATTTTATCCAACTTCACTTGATAAAGCAAATTTTGTTTTTCATTTATTAGATCAAGTTTCAAAATTTAGAAAATTAAATGATCAATCACATCAACAACAACAACATCAACAACAACAACAACAACAACAACAACAACCAAATATTCCAATTTCAAATTTAAAACCAATACCAAAAAAGAATAATAATAATAATAATAACATCAATAATAATAATAATAACATCAATAACAGTAATAATAATAATAATAATAATAATAATAAAGATCAAGGATATTCAATATTATTAAATAGAGTATTAATATTATTATCAAGTCATTCAAATGCATCATTTTTTGCATTACCACCTTTAATTAATGAATTTAATGAAACTTCAACAAAAAAGAGTAATAATAATAATAATAATAATGGTAATGGTAATGGTAATAATAGTGGATTTAGAATTAATGGTAATAATAGTAATAGTGTAACAGATTCAATGAATTTATTTGTACCAATTATTACACATTTATTAGCGGAAGCTCAAGCAACAATACCACCACAAACTATTATACCACATATTTCAAGACAAGATTCACAAACTCAACATTTAGGATTCTCATTATATAGTAGTCAATCACCACCACCAACAAGTTCACCAGCAATGAGATTACTATTATCAATTCAAAAGGATTTAATAGTTCGTGTTGAAAATAGTACTTACATTGGTAATGGTGAAATGGATGCACCATCACAAGCTTTGGTTTCTTATAGTATTTTGTTAATGGATAAATGTAGAGAATTATTAAATGGTGTATTGGATATGGATTCACAAAAGAATCAATCCATTCTTTTAACCGATTTCAAATCATCAGTGGTTGGTGCACTATTACCAACATTAATACATTCACTATTTTTATTTAGTTATAAAATTTGGTTAGCAAAAGAATTATTACCATCATTAGTTTTATTAATTGGTGTTGTTGATAGAGTTAATAGAAGATTACCAAAAATTTTAAATAGACCAGATTTAATTAATCATCATCATCATCATATTAATAATCACAATTTAAGTTATAACAATAATAATAATAATAATAGTAATAGTAATAATGGTGGTATACCAAGTTTAAGACAACCATTACAAAAAAGATCATCATTTGTTGAAGGTCCTTCAAGAATTTCAGAATCACCACATCCATATCATCCGTATACAAATTCAAGACAATCTGTTTCAATACCTGGTGCAGTATTTTTATCATTAGTTTTTGATGAGAGAAGTTATACAAGTACTTTAGATGATGTTTTACAAATTTTTGAATCAATAGATTCAAAAGAACCATTGGAACAATTCTCTCATACAAAATGGCCTAAAAGAAGAATTTTAATTCCAGGTGATACTGTTGTTTTTCAATTTATAACTGGTTCAGTTTCTGCAATTAATAATACTTACTCAAATTATTGGGGTTATCGTTGTAATATTATTGGTCATATGCCAAATTCCGATAAAACTTCATTACCTTGGTCTTCACATTTAGAGAAAACAATGTGTTGTTTAGCTGGTAGATTCTCTTCTTGTTTAATTAGTGGTGATTATTTAACAGATTTAGAATTAGAAAATACTTTATTTTTAGAATCACCTTTATTTAGTGGTGGTATTGAAGAAGATTATGTTTTAAAAAATAATAATAATAATGAAGAAAATAATAATAATAATAATAATTATTTAATTGATAATATTGATATATCAAATACAATTAGTTCAAAATTAATTCAAAGATTTTGTTATTCATTAGCAAAAAGAAATGGTGAAATACTTTCAAGTCATTTATCAGATTTTATGTGGAAACATACAACAGGTGAAAAATTAAAAGGAAAAGCTACAATCAAATCTGCACAACAGGCTGTAATCGCAGCATTAATAAAACATTTAAGTTTAGGTGATATTGCTTTAAGATTTTCATTGGAAATCATTGAATGTAAACAACAACTAAAACAAAAACAAAAACAAAAACAACAAGAACATCAGGAACAACAACAACAACAACAACAACAACAACAACAACAACAACAACAACAACAAGATGAAGGTATAAGTATCAATAGTAGTAGTGGTAGTGTTACCAATATTTTAAAACCACCACAATCATTGATTGACCTTTGGAAATCAGTTTTACATATTAGAATTGCAATCATTCAAAAACATCAAGAATCTCAATTATCAAATCACCCAAATGATGAGATAACAGAATCACAAAAGAGGAGAAGTGTTGATATGAGGACTCATTCTGAGTTTAGAGAATCAATCTATAAAGAAATTGCAGATAAAATCATTGATAATTCAATGTTTCTATTGGAGTTACAATCATATGATGAACTTTCAATTAATAATTCAATTAAACAAGAGATTAGCTCTGTATTATTTAAATTTATTTTATCAAATTCTTTACAAATCGAAGATATTAAAAATATAATGATCACTAGAAGATCAAGAGCATACACTAGAACATTGGGATTACAAGCGATGAGAGATATATTGAAATGTACATCAGATCATACAATGAAACCAGAGGCATTATGTTTTATTGGTCCAGCACTTAGAAATTCGGGTCTAGTTAAACGTAGATGTCCACCTTATCATTATTTAGATTTTTTACATGGTTGTGGTATAAAATTAATTAAAGAAGTTAAAAAGAATTTTAAATTACTCATGGAAGATGTATCTTGTTTGTTAAATGATCAAAATTCAGATTCAACTTTAAAACTTTATGCTCTAGATGCTTTCACTTTAAATTTCTCACCAGATGATTCAGAAATGTTAACACAAGTTGATATTTTCAATAAAATTCATAATTTAATGACAAATGAATCTATTTGGGGTGGAATTTGGAATAACAATTCAAATAATAGTAATAGTGGTAGTGGTGATTATACTAATCATAGAAATAGTGTTGGCGGCGGTGGTGGTTCACCATCTGGTAGTTTCTTACATTCAAATAGTACAAGTAGTTTATTTGAAAGTATGGAATCAACTCCACTCTATAATGTTGGTGGAGTTAGTGGTTCAATTTATTCAAATTTTGTGGAAGAAGATAAATTAGAAAGAGAAAAATTAAAAAAGAATGCAAAAGCACTTTTTAAATTTTTAGGTTTAATTTGTGTTGATATAACAAGTAATAATAGTGAAAATATAACAACACCAACACCAACATCAACAACAACGACAACGACAACAACAACAACAACAACAACAATTTCATCATCTAAATTTGAATCATTAAGAGATTCATTCTTTAGTTTAATGGTAATTCAATTAGAATCATCATTATCATTTTTAAAGGAACAAAATAGATTGTATTGGGGTAGAGGTGTTAATGGTGTTAGTAGTAATAGCAATAGCAATGGTGAAACACAATCAGGAGTATCATCACCAAATACTGCAAATAATTTAAAATCTCGTAGAATTTATAGAGTAGAGAAATCTTATGTTGATTTATCAGATTCTTTAACATTGTTATATATAATTAGTTCTTTTGAAAATGTTAAACAAAGACTATGTTCAACCACTTTTATGAATATTTTCCATTGTATACTTCAAGTTGGTGATGAAACTCAAAGAAAATTAATATTAAGAATATTTAGAAGAATTTTACCATCAATTTCACCTTTAAAATTATTAGTACCAATGGATACTAGCTCAACAAGTATTAGTGGTAATAGTAGTACCACCTCTATACCAACATCAAAAACTATATTTTCATTATTGTTGGAAATTTTAGGTGCTGTTTGTTTTTGGGGTTGTTCAAGTGATTTAAATGAAATTTCAAAACATATTGATCCACGTTATTTCATTTCATCAAATAATCAACACTATAATCTATATCGTACAAGTAGTTATAGTGGTTCAAAAATTGATTCTTCACCACAATCATTCTTTTCAATTTTCGATAAAACTACTCAATTTCCAATGGCTTGGGATATACTTTCTCCATCATCATTTATAAAGTTTTCTGATGATTCAAAAGTTGCTACTTTTATTTCATCAAACAATCCAAGAAATAATTTAAATAATAATAATAATAATAATAATAACAGTGGTAATAATATTAATTCTAGTAATAATAATGGAATTTCTTCATCATCTGTAACAAATTCAACTTCACCAACTTCTAATAATAATATAAACTCTACAACATCTCAAACTAATATTCCAACAAATACAATATCAACTTCATCAGCTTCAATAAATAATAATAGCAATAATAGTAATGGTGGTAATAATAATGAAATTCAAGGATTACAATTTATTAAATCAGATATAATGATACCAGAATCAGCACCATTCTTTTATTTTGAAGTTAAATTAGAGAGTGATACAAAAGAGTTAATTGTTGGTTTATTCCCTTCAAGTGATATTGATCAATTAACACCATCATTAAAGGATTGGAGATTTGGTTTAGGTTATTCAAGTAAAGATGGTAATAAAATTTGTTGTAGAACAAATACCATTTCAATTCAATCAAAAGGTTATTCACAACCATTCTCTAGAAATGATATCATTGGTTGTGGATTCAACCATAAAGATGGTAAAGTTTTCTTTACAAAAAATGGTAAATATTTAGGAACCGCCTTCAAAAATGTTATTGGTGATTTCTATCCAGTGGTAGCAATGTCTTCAGGTGGTTCAGTTGGTGTTAACTTTGGTCAACAACCATTTCAATATGATTTAACACCAATTATAACTTATCATTTAGAATATCTTTCAGATAGAAATGTTCCAACCTTAACATTGTCTTATGTTAATGAAATAGTTTATCTCCTTCGTTCATTATTTAAATCTTCACAACAATGGAAACAACATCTTCAATCTTATATTTTAGATGGTTTAAAATTATTACCTACAACTATTCAATCAAATATTTTCATTAATAATAATAATAATAATAATAATAATAATAATAATAATAATAATAATAATAATAATAATAATAATAATAATAATAATAATAATAATAATAATAATAATAATAATAATAATAATAATGCAAATAGTAGTAGTGGTGTTAGTAGTACTAAAGGTGTAACAACTCCACCATCAATTCCATCACCAACAATTAATTCACAACAACAACAACAACAACAACAACCAAATAAATTATTAACAAATAATATTCAATCATTATTTCAAATATTTTCAACAATATCATTATTATCAGGATATATGGATGGTGTTTGGCAAGGTGCAAGAGTTGAAGTTGATATTGGATCTGGATGCTTTGAAAATGGTACTGTCATTGAATATAGTGTAGTCAATCATTTATGTAGAGTTTTATTGGATTGTAATGTTGAAAAACTATTAAAGACAACTCATAATCGTATAGCTTTAAAACCAATTCAAGAGATTCCAATCGATTTCTCTTTATTCTCAAATCCAATATCAATAATTCAATCAATTTCAACATTTTTAAAACCACCATCTCCATTAGTCCAAAATAATAATAATAGTTCAAATAGAGTTTATACAACGCCACCATCTTATTCAATTTCAACTACATTAAATAATAATAATAATAATAATACTAATAATAGCAATGGTGGAATAGGTGGTATGACAAATAATATATTAAATGAAATTATAAATTCATCATCAAATTTATCATCATCATCTTCTTCACTTTCAGTTAATTATTCAAATTCACCTTCAACAACTTCCGCGTCAGGATTACCAACTAATAGTATTAAAAATAATAATATTAATAGTAGTAATAATAATAATAACAATAGTAGCGGATATGGTCAATTGGCTAATAGTGTTTGTATAACTAATTCATCAAGTAATATTAGAAATATATATTTATTTATAAAATCAAGGGTTATGAAAATCTTTAATGGGTTATTAAAATTCTCAAATTGTTCAAAGTTTTCATTGGAAGATGGATTAATACCAATTCTTGTAGAGTTTGCTTTAGGTAGACCTATTCAATTCCTAAATGAACCAAAAATTGAAAAAATGGAGAGGCTATCATTTTTATTAAAAGATAGAATTTATGAAAAAACTTTAAAATCATTTTTAAATCATACTTTAGGTCACCAATATAATGGTTCAAATTCAAGATCAAATAGTACCATAACAATTCCACTTCAACATCATGTTAAACAACAACAGCAACAACAACAACAGCAACAGCAACAAAATTCAAATATCAATAATGATGATTTTGAAGATTTAACATCAGAAATTAATTTTGAAGATGATAATGATGAGGTAATTGATGATTTTGATGAAATTTTAGGATCTTCATATGAAGAGGATGAAATTTCATTACCACCAAATTTAATTAATAATAATCGTAATGATGATGATTCTCCACAAACATCAGGTTTTTCAAATCAAAATACACGTGGTAGACCGCCATTACATAGTAGCCATAGTAATCAGTCCTCTTCCTCTTCACAACAACAACAACAACATCAGCAGCAACATCAGCAACAGCAACAACAACAATATGATGAAGAAATTGAGGAAGAAAATTTACAAGGCGTTATTGCAGAAGAAGACTTACCAGAGGATGGTATCATTGGTAAAAAAATACTTTGGTCAGAAGTTAAAGTTGGTTTACATGTTATGGTATCAAAGAGAGAGAAATTGAATTTACGTAGATCAAACTGGGTTAATGAAATGGATAGTTGTATTGGTAAGGTGGGTATTGTTAAATCAATCGATAAAAAGCATAGACAAGTTTTAGTTACCTTTTTAGATGATGATACTTTAACTTTAATTGATTGGTGGTGTTGTTATGAAATTTTCATTTGTCCAACCACTAATCCAACTACAACTTCACCCACTACTTCTACAACAACAACAACAACAACAACAACAACAACAACTTCCACAACAAGTAGTGGAGAAAGTTTATCATCATTAAAGAATCCAATCCAATCAATTGATAAATATTCTTATTCTCAATTGATTCATTTAGATACATCATCAGAGATGGCATTATCAATTTTATATTCAAGACAAGCTTTAATATCTTTATTGGTTAGTTTACCTCCTTCCATTAAAATATCTTATCAATCATTTGGTGGTGCTAAAAATTTAATCTATATATTAAAGTTAACTCTTCACACTACACTTTTAAATGATTCCTCAAATCATATCTTATCAAATAATATTAATAATATTACTAAAATTTTAAATATTTCACCAAAAAATCAAAAAGATTTTGTAAATTTAAAATCATTACAATCAAAATTATCAATTTTATTAAAACAAGAATTTGATAATAATACTAATAATAATAATAGTAGTAATAATAGTAATGGTAGTGGTAGTGGTGGTAATATTATTAAAAATGTAGGTGTTGGTGGTGGTGTAGGTAATAATTGTGTTGAAACAACTATTGATAATAAAATTAATTCCACGTCAACCTCTTCATCAAACACTTCAGCAACATTAACACCGGCATCATTAGCATCAATATCAAATTTAACGCCAACAAAAAATACAAATGGTATTGATAATAATAACCATCAAAATATTCAACAACGTATATATAATAAAACACCACCAAATAAACATAATCATAATTATGCATCACCATTACCACCAACTCCAACTTCACCATCACTATCCTCATCTTTAAGTAATCATAATAATAATAGCAACAACAACAACAATAGTAATCCAATAACACCAACCAAATGGAAAAGTTATAAACCCGATCATCATAGTTTAAATCAAACAACAATTTTGGGTAGTAGTTTAAATAGTCATAATATTACAATTGGTGGTAATTCAAGTAGTTCAAATAGTAATAATAATAACAATGGTGGTATCATTAATAGTAATTTAAATACAACAAATTCAATTATTAGTAATAATAGTCATATACAACAACAACAGGCTTTATCACAATCAATGTTTTTATTAAGTGAACCATTGAAAATTGGTCATTTAATGAAACAACAAAAAATTATAAAATTATGGAAAAGAATCTATGTTGTATTATCAAGTGATTGTTTATTCTTTTATAAGCCTATAGCTACAAATCAAACTGGTAGCTTAAATTATCATCAAATTGGTAATTATGGTATAAATAATCAATATAATAGTTTTAGTTTTGGTAATGGTAATAATAATAATAATAATTTAAATAATAATTTAAATAATAGTATAATTAATCCAATTGGTACAGTTGATTTAAGAGATATTGTTTCAGTAACACAAGTATCATTAACAAAACAAACAAAGATTAGTTTTTCATCAATGTCAAGTGGTTCAAAGAAACCAGATTATTGTTTTCAAATTACATTGACATCAAATAAAACTCATTTATTTCAAGCAACTAGTCAAGAAGAGTTATTAGAATGGATACAAATTATTAATTCAGCATGTATTTCAAGTGCATCATTTAGATCGAAAACACCAAGTATTCAATCATCAATTTCATTAATTGAAGTATTGACAAAGGAATGCTGTCAACAATTGAAAGATACAGCGGGTGAATATCTACAATTACAACATCATGAAGAATCACCACATCCATATCCATCAAATTATAGATTGAAAAAGATTATTCGTATTGAAGGTGCACAATCATTATTGATTACATTTGATAGTAAATCATATTCTGAACCTGGTTATGCGATTTTAAAATTCTTTTATGATCCATCCTGCACTCAACATATTGCATCCTATAGTGGTAAATTCAGTTCATTCCCACCAACGATCATTAATAATGCTTGTCAATTTTGGATGGTTTTCATCGCAGATTCAAATCGTTCAGAATGGGGTTATAAATTCACTGTAACACCAATTAGAATGAAAACAAGTGACGTTTGTCTATTACCACAACCAAATTTTGAATTTGCATGTTTTTTAGTCGATTGGGTATTACAATTGGATATATCATTATTCTTAAAGAATTATCCATCATTCTTTACAAATGATTTATTCGATTCCCTCTTATTACATTTATCAGTCAATAAACCATTGGATAGACGTTTAAAGGCAATTAATTTCTTAACTCGTCTATTACAGAAATTAATAGAGAATCCAAGTTTACATTTACTCTCATTATCAATTCAAAAAGAAATCTCTCAAAAAATTGAATTCTTAAAGGATGAAATGTTTAAAATTTATAAAATTGAGAAAGGTACAAATACACATCCAAATAATTCACCAATTCATTCACAATTCCTTCAAAAATTAATTGAACTTTGTATTCAAACTCATATAATTTTATCAAATGCAAATTTACAATTACATTTACAACAACAACAAGAAATTCAACAACAACTAGAAATTCAAAAACAAAAAGAAAAAGAAAAAGAAAATCAACAATTAGAACAAGAACAACAACAACAACAACAACAACCAATCATAGATGGAAATTTACCAACAACAAATTTAAATAATGATGATAGTATTATAACTACAATAACTACTACAACAACTACTACAACAACAACAACAACAACTATAAATGATAATTTATCATCAAATGGTTCAAGTGTTATTAATATTAATAATGTAAATGTTGGTATAAATAATAATTATAACTATTCAGTATTTAATATTAGGGAGGAACATAAAATTTGGTTTAGTAAGATGGTAAAGATATCGAAAATATTAGATAATTTATTTAAGGGTAAAGGATTTAGTAAAGAGTTTATTAAAGAGGCATTTATAGAGACATTACCAGTTCAAGTTGTTGATAGTCCACACCCATACCCACCTTCGGCCCGGGTCACTAGCAATATCGTTATACCAGATTCAATTTCATTAAAGATTGAATTTGATCCAAAATCAAGAACTCAAACATATATTGACTATTTAATGTTTTCTAAATCAACTCCTGGTGGTGATGATATTGGTTTCTATACTGGTGATTTCCCATTAACTCCAATCATTATCCCTGGTGATAGATTCATTTGGTCATTTTATTCAGACTCTCAAGAGACTGAATGGGGTTTTAGATTCACAATCACTCCACAATTCTCTGAAGAGGTTCAAGTTGAGAATGGAAAGAAATTCGATAAGGAGATCATAACATTGCTATCAAAATCTTCAACTTCAACATCTTGTTGGAATCATGCAATGGATTTGGAATTGGTTAAATTTATAAATGCTTGTTGTGAAAAACAAAAAAGAAATCCAAATCAATTATCATTTGAACAATGTTTAATTCAAGAGTATCTAACTCTGTTCCCATTACTATTGGAGTTCTCTTCAACTCAAAGTGGTAATCATATCCTCTTTTTAAGATTCACAATCTTAAAACATTTCAATAGCTCAATTCAACAATTTATAAACTATATAGATCTTAAAGGTGCTTCTGATGATTGGTCAACAGCTTATAAATTATGTTCATTAAGAGGTTTATTATTTAATGATATAAAATTAGAAATTTTAAATAATTTCTTAACTCAAACAAGATCACAAGGTAGAAGACCAATTATTAATTTAAATAGACATGGTTCTTTATTATTTTCAAACAATAATAATAATAATAATAATAATAATAATAATAATAATAATAATAATAATAATAATAATAATAACAATTCGAATAATAGTAATAATAATAACAATAATAATAATAATAATCAAACAATTTCAAATAATAATTTAAGAACTCAATCACAATCAAATCGTAATAGTATTAGAATTACAAATAATATTAATAATTCAACAAATGTTGTTACTACTCCTTCTACTGCTTCATCTAGAAATAGTGGTACATCATCACCAACTTCGAGTAGAAATAGTAGAAATCAACCATTACCAGCTCCACCAACACCTCCTTTACCATCTCAACAACAACAACAACAGCAACAACAGCAACAACAAATAAATCAACAACAGCAACAACAACAAACAAATCAACAACAATTAATAACTACAAATTTATCAAGTACAAATCATATATCAAATTTTAAAAATGAAAATTTATTTTTACAATCATATAGACAATTATGTTTATTGGATCCACTTAGATTAAGACATAATGATAGAGCATGGGAAGTTAAATTAGAGAGAGAAGGAGCAAGAGATGCAGGTGGACCATATAGAGATTGTATGACACAAATTGTAACAGATCTTCAAAGTAGAGATATGAATCTTTTTTTACCATGTCAAAATGCTCAAGGTGATGTTGCATTCAATCGTGATAAATTAGTACCAAACTCATCAGCAAATTCACCATTAGCATTGCAACTATTCGAATATATTGGTAAATTGATTGGTATAGCAATTCGTACTAAAAATTGTATTGAACTATCCTTACCTTCAATCGTATGGAAATCATTAGTTTGTGCAAAAGTTGATCGTCAAGATTTAAAAACTATAGACAAATATATAACTAACTTTTTAGAATTATTAGAAGGTACCTCAAATGAAGAATCAAAACTCACCAATGAAGTATTTAGTGATTATATCGATCAAAATTTCACTGCTCATTCAATCGATGGGTCATTGATTGAGCTAATACCAGATGGAAAATCAATTCAAGTTCATTGGGATAATAGATTAGAGTATGCAACATTATTGGAACAATATAAATTGGGTGAATTTAAATTACAAATTGATGCAATGGTTAAAGGTGTCTCAAGTATCATTCCATTGCATATTTTAAATATTTTCACATGGCAAGAAATTGAACAACGTGTTTGTGGAATTCCAGGTTTAGATATTAAACTCTTAAAAAAACATACTCGTTATTGTGGTTTAATTCATTCTGAACCAAGGGTAACATGGTTTTGGAGAATACTCGAATCTTTTTCATCAGAGGAGCAAACTTTATTCTTACGTTTTGTTTGGGGTAGATCAAGACTACCTTCACCTTCAGAATTCACAAGTAATGTACAGTTTCAAATCTATCCATTCATTAAAAATGAATCTAGACTTTATGATGACGATTTCGAAGATCAAAGAAATAACTCAAATGAAGATCATTATCAAATTCAAGATGAATATCTACCTGAAGCTCAAACTTGTTTCTTTACTCTCTCAATTCCAAACTACAGTTCATTGGACGTTATGAAAGAAAAACTTTTATATGCAATAACTTCATGTAGAGAAATTGATGCTGATTTCGTTCAACCAGAATAAAGTTTGGGTAATAAAATAAAAAAATTAAAAAAATTAAAAAAAAAATAAAAAAAAAAAAAAATCTTGCTTTTGAAAGATATTTCCGTTAAACCCAAAAAAAAAAAAAAAAAAAAAAAAAAAAACAAGTACTTTTTTTTTTGTTTTTTCACCAGTAAAAGCAATATAAAAAAAAAAAAAAAAGATGAGATTATTTTATCTTATTTTTTTTTTAATTGTTTCTACAATTATTAATGGTTGTAATTCTCAAATTCAAAAAAATGATTGTATTTATTTTTAGTTAAACTATTTTTTTTTTTTTTTTAATGACTTTTATTTTTTGTTACTAACATTTTTTTTTTTTTTTTTTATTTAAAAAAAAGATAATTGTTTAAATAAATTGATTGTTAAAATTGCAAATCTTTCATTATATAAATTAAATAGTACATCTAAACAATATGATTATTGTGGAACAAAAAATAATAACGTAATAAATTGTAATTCAAATGGAAGAATAACAGATATTCAACTAACTCATTTTGTAAACAAAGCAACTAATTTAATTTCAGCAAATGATTATTATTGTTTTCCTTTTTTAAAATCAATGTAAGTAAATTTTAAAATTTATTTTTTAAAATTATTACTCTTTTAAATATTAGTATTTTTTTTTTACTGTTTATTTAGAGGTGTAGATAGTTTTAGAATTGAGAAAAATTTTATATATGGTCCTTTTCCTGATACTTTATATAAAAGAATTTTTTTATTAAATGGGGATTTATTATCAGTATTTGATGTTGACACTGAAATTGGATTTAATAATACTATTAAAAGAACAGAAATTGATACTTTTAGACTTGTTGGTGGTGTTGCTACATCATTAAACACTACAGTTTATATGTCAACAATTTCACATTTTAAAAATATTGAATTTATATATGGTACTGCAGTAATTACAAATAAAACCAACTTTATATTTGAAAATGATTTAAATGAAAATAAAAAATCATCATTTAAAAAAATTACTTCCTATTGCTCAAATATACCACCATTAAGTTATAATAATGGAACTATTAATTTCGTGTACGTATAAACTAATTTAACATATTTATTTAAATATATTTTTAGTTTTAATTAATATTTTTTTTTTTTATTTTTATTTAAGTGAACTCACATTTTTACCAAGTTTCGATAAAGAATCAGTTTCAAATTTTTCAAGTTATTCAAATGTTTTGGATATTTATTTAAATTCATGGGACCCGAATCAAGTTTTCCCATTTCCACTAGGTCTTGGTAATATTCCACCAAATAATAAATTAATTTATATGTAGGTTTTTAGAAAAAAAAAAAAAAAAAAAAAAAAAAAAAAAAAAACCATCTAAATCAATTAAATTTTTTTTTTTTAGATACATTAACTATTTAATTGATAGCCCACCTCATTTAATTGACCTATCAAACTTAGACTCAAACGATAAAACCGATTTATATTCT
Organism: Dictyostelium discoideum AX4; assembly: GCF_000004695.1. Taxonomy (NCBI): domain Eukaryota; phylum Evosea; class Eumycetozoa; order Dictyosteliales; family Dictyosteliaceae; genus Dictyostelium; species Dictyostelium discoideum. The sequence goes on from NC_007090.3 coordinate 5,109,032, forward strand.
TATAATACATTGTATGTAAAAAAAAAAAAAAAAAAATATATATATATATATTAACTATTTATAATTTTGGAAATTAGAACATTGAATAATCCAGGTAATCTTTTCAATTTTAATGGTAAATTCCCATTCTCTTCTCTTCATAAAAATTTAGTGATTTTGTAAATATTTATAGATTAATTATTATTGTTTTTTTAAATTTTTTTTTTTTTTTTTTATTAACATTTATAAATTAATTATATTATTTTAGTGATTTTAATGATGGTAATTTTTCAGAATTACCAAAATTAGAAGATGTTTTTAAAGAGGAAATAGCTGTAATTAATTTGAATAATAATAGTATTGGAGGAAATATTCAAACCACATTGGATTTTAATAAACTTCCAAAGTTAGCAACACTTAATTTAAGAAATAATAGATTAACAGGATCAATTGACGAAAGTTGGTGTAGAATTAATTTTGATATTAGTTATAATCTTATTGGTGGTGAAGCTCCTAGTTGTATGGTTTGTCATTTTCAACAAAATGATTTATCTATTCGTGGAATAAATTTTACTAATTGGAATCCAAAACCACCATGCACTTCAATTATTCCAAATTTAATGTACGATAATTCAACAAAACTATTATTAATATATGGTCAAGATATTGGCGTTGCAAGAACAAATTTTAAAATAGAAAACTCATATAACTATTCACCATATTGCAGTATGCCTGGTTATCCAGATATTAGAAATAGACAATTTTGTTTTAAATACATTGACACTGATGAACCAAATCCATTTTCATTTAATATTACATACCCAAAATTACCACCAGGTTCAAGAAAAACATTTGAATTGGCTGCTTATAATATGTTTTTACCATTGGTTAATAAGGTTACAATGAACTCCAAAGAATCATTAACAATTGCTGGTAGATATTTCGCATACAACAAAACAGTAATTAATGTTCAAGTTGATGGCAAAATCTGTAATATTGAATCATGTGATTTTAATGAAATTAAATGTAAATTTTCAAATGATAATAACAATAATATTAATGGTTTAAATGTATTTGTACAAATTATGAATGTTTCATCCCAATTTTGTATTTCCAAATGTAATGCAGCTGATAATTATGAATGTGAATTTAAATTTGAAAGATGTAATTGTAGTGAAGGATGGGAAGGTGGTGACTGTAGTATTAAAATTGAGAACAAATTATCAAATTCAAATAGAAACAATATTTTAAATACTACTATAATATTTATAGTTTTAATTTTAATACTATCATCATTTTAATTTAAAAAAAAAAATAAAAAATGTGGTTTTAAGACAAAATTCTTAAAATATATTTATTTATTATAAAAAAAACATTGTTTTTTTTATAATAAAATTTTTTTTTTTCAAACGATAAAACTATGAAAAAAAAATAAAAAATAAAAATAGTTTTTTTTTTTTTTAGTTTTTTTTTTTTTTTTTTTTTTTTTACCAAACGAAAAATTAGTAAAGATAATGGGAAGATATTTCGTTTTTTTATTAGTTTTTATTTTGTTTTTTAATGGTTTTAATTCGCAAATTCATAAAGATGATTGTATTTATATTTTTATTTTTAACCTTCAATAACTTTTATACATATACACACAACTAACATTTTAATTTTTTTTTTTTTTTTGTTTTTTTTTATTTTTTTTAAAAAAAAAAAAGATAGTTGTTTGAATAAATTAGCAGTAAAAATTTTAAATCTATCATTATATAGTTTGAATAGTACAACTAAACAATATAATTTTTGTAGTAAAGTAAATAAAAATGAAATAAATTGTAATTCAGATGGGAGAATAACAGGAATTCAAGTAGTTCATTTCAAAAAAATAAATTTACTTTCGCCAAATGATTTTATTTGTTTTCCTTTTTTAAAATCAATGTAAGGCAATTTTAAAAAAGATATATTTATTTAAAAATATTAATTTTTTTTTTATTAATTAATTTGTTTTATTATTAATTTATTTAGAGGTGTAGAAAGTTTTGTAATTTCAAAAAATTTTTTATATGGTCCTTTTCCTGATTCTCTCGATGAAAGAGTTTTTTTATTAAATGGGGATTTATTATCAATATTTGATGTTGACACTGAAATTGGATTTAATAATACTATTAAAAGAACAGAAATTGATATTTTAAGAGTTAATGGTGGTGTAGCTACATCATTGAACACTACAGTTTATATGTCAACAATTTCACATTTTAAAAATATTGAATTTATATATGGCACTGCAGCAATTACAAATAAAACCAACTTTATAATTGAAAATGATTTAAATGAAAATAAAAAATCATCATTCAAAGATTTCACTTCCTATTGTTCAAATATACCACCATTAAGTTATAATAACGGTACAATTGATTTTGTGTATGTATAAAGCTATTATATAATTTAACATTATATTTATTAAAATATATTTTTAATTTTAATTAATATTTTTTTTTTTTTTTCCCCCAAGTGAACTCACATTTTTACCAAGTTTCGATAAAGAATCAGTTTCAAATTTTTCAAGTTATTCAAATGTTTTGGATATTTATTTATACTCATGGGACCCGAATCAAGTTTTCCCATTTCCATTAGGTCTTAGTAATATTCCACCAGGAAATAAATTAATTTATTTGTAGGTTTTTTGTTTTATTTTATAAAAAAAAAAAAAAAAAAAAAAAAAAACTAACCCAAAACAAAACTTTTTTAGATACACAAGCTATTTAATCGATAGCCCACCTCATTTAATTGACCTATCAAACTTGGACTCAGATGCTAAGATTCCATATAATTTTAATACATTGTATGTAAAAAAAAAAAAAAAAAAAAAAAAAAAATAAAAAATAAAAAAGAGAAACATTAATTAACTATTTATAATTTTAAAAATTAGAACCATAGATAGTCCAGGTAATCTTTTCAATTTTAATGGTAAATTCCCATTCTCCTCCTTTTATAAAAATTTAGAACATTTGTAAATATTTAAAAATAATATTATTTATTATTATTACTAATAACATTATTATATTAATTTATTTTTATTAATATTCTTTTTTTTTAAAAATTATTCTTTTAGTGCTCTTAATGATGGTAATTTTTCAGAATTACCAAAATTAGAAGATGTTTTTAAAGAGAAAATAACTGTAATTAATTTGAATAATAATAGTATTGGAGGAAACGTTCAAACCACATTGGATTTTGGTAAACTTCCAAATTTAAAGGTACTTAAATTAAAAAATAATAAATTAACAGGATCAATTGATGAAAGTTGGTGTAGAGTTAACTTTGATATTAGTAATAATCTTATTAGTGGTGAAGCTCCTGGTTGTGTTATTTGTCATGTTCCTGATCATCATCCACGTATTCGTGGAATTAATTTTACCAATTGGGATCCAAAACCACCATGCACTTCAATTATTCCAAATTTAATGTACGATAATTCTTCTGACCTACTCTTACTCTATGGTCAAGATATTGGCTTCTCGCCTATGGATATGTATATACTAGATATTTCATATAAATTCTCATTTTCCTGTGATATGCCTGGTTATCCTGAAATTTATAATACTCAATTCTGTTTAAAATACATTAGCACTGATGGACCAAATCCATATTCATTTAATATCACATACCAACACTTACCACCAGGATCAAAAACAACATTTGAATTGGCAGCTTATAATATGTTTTTACCATTAGTTAATACCGCTATATTGGATTATTCCAATGAATCATTAACAATTGCTGGTAGATATTTCTCATACAATAAGACAGTAATTAATATTCAAGTTAATGGTAAAACCTGTAATATTGAATCATGTGATTTTAATGAAATTAAATGTAATTTTTCAAATGATAATAACAATAATAGTAATTTTAATGGTTCAAATGTATTTGTACAAATTATGAATGTTTCATCGGAAATTTGCATTTCCAAATGTAATGATGATGTCCCTTATGAATGTGAATTTAAATTTGAAAGATGTAATTGTAGTGAAGGATGGGAAGGTGACAATTGTGAAACTCTTAAAAGATGTCCAAATGATTGTAGTGGTGCAGGTATTTGTAATCATATCACTGGAATATGTTTATGTAATTCTGGTAGAATACAAGATGATTGTAGTGTTTTAGGATTTGAATGTAAGTCAGATTGTTTAAATGGTTCAAAATGTAATTATGCAATTGGTAAATGTGATTGTATACTTGGATGGGAAGGTGATGATTGCAGTTCAGAATTATCATCATCAGAACCATCATCATCATCAGAACTATCATCATCAGAACCATCAAAATCAAACAAAATAATACTGCTCAGTGTTCTATTACCATCACTTGCATTGTTGGGTTTAATATTATCATTTTAATGCAAAAACAATAATAAAAATAAATATAGTGTAAAACTAAATAAATAAATAAAAAAAACAATTATTTTTTATTATTATTATTATTATTATTACTATTTATTTTTATAATTTTATTTTTTATTATTATTTTTTTTTTTTTTTTTTTTTTTTTTTTTTACCTTTTTTTTCATTTTTTTTAATCTTAAAAATAAAAAATTAAAAATAAAAATAAAAAAAACAAAGATAAAAATTTAAAGAAAAAAAATAAAAAAAAAATATCGATGAAACCTAAAATAGAACCTTTTTTTTCAATTTTCATGGAATTAATATATTTTGCACCAAAAAATTAAGAAAAATACATTATGTATCATATTAATAGTGATCACCACTTTGGTGATTTAAAAAAACTTAAAACTTTTTTACAAAAAAAAAAAATAAAAAAAAATTATTTTTTAATTAATTTTTTTTATTTTTTTATTTTTTTTTTATTTAATTTTATTTATATTAAAAATAAAAATAATAAAAATAATAAAAAAAAAAAAAAAAAAAATAATTTCATCAAAAAAAAAAAAAAAATTTTATTTAATATATATATATAAAAAAAAAAAAAAAAAAAAGAAATATAAAGAAATATAAAGAAATATATAAAGAAAAAAAAGAAAAAAAAAAAATGTCATTTTTAAATAAATCAAATAATATTCCAAACTATATACAAAAAGAAATAATTAAATTGATTTGTTATCAATGTAATAGAGTGAATAAAAAATTATGTGAATTTGATTTATATGAAGAAGAAGAAATTAAATATAAATCAATAAATAAAACTATATTATCAATTTGTTTAACATCATGGTTCTGGTTTAAAACTTGTTCAACCTATATGAATGTAATAATTAATTTTAATAAATCAATTGATATTATAAATAATAATAATAATAATAATAATAATTATTTTAATAATATTATTTATAATAATATAATAAATAATAATAATAATAAATATTCAATGTTAAAAATTGAAAATTTAACAACACTGGTATTAGAATCATCAATTATAAAAAGTATGAATTTCATTGAAAGATTAAATAAATTTTTAAATTTACAAGTTATAAAAACAAATTTAAAAAAGATATTAATTCATATAAATTATAGTAATAACAATAGTCAAAATAATCAATTGATATCAATGATTGGTAAAATTGATTTTCCGTTTATTAGAATTAGTAATTTCGAATTTGATGTGTCAATAACCTCAATGACGACATCATTCATTCTACCAATTAATATTAAAAAGATTAAAAGTATTGGCGTATTAAAGAACTATTCACCATCAATGATCATTTCAAATCTTAGAAATCTATCATTTAAAGAGATTTACATTTGTAATTATAATAATAAATTCCCATTTAAAGAACTATCAATTATGAATAAACTTTCATCGGTTCAATATTATGATACTCATAAAACTTCTATTAAAATTGATGACCTTTATTATATACTAAAATCAAGTCCAAATTTACAATTATTATCATTTTATATTTGTATTGATGATTTAATTTATCAATTATCTTGTCCAAAACATAAACCAAAATCATGTCAATGTAATAATAATAATAATAATAATAATAATAATAATAATAATAATAATTCATTATCAACAACCACTACCACTTCCACCTCCACCTCCACCACTTCATCAACTACAACTACTACAACAATTTCAAATACAACAAATAATGAATTTTCATTTTATTATTATTGGAGAATGGTTTGTAAATTAATTAAAAATCATAAGAAATTAAAAAGTTTATTTATTTATTCCTTATGTAAAAATGGTGAAAATTGTGGTTTAAATTATTTAAATAAATTAAAAATGTCAAATCATTTCGTTAATCAATTTGGTGGTATGATATCAAAGAATAAATCAATAAAGAAATTAAATTTAGACGGTTTTAATTCACCAGATTTATTAAAACGTATAATTACCAATAATAATACTATCAATTCAATTCAATTTCAATTCCCAAATAATGGTAATAATATTTTAACAAATAATCAAAAATTAGAATATATTAATATTTTTGATAAATTATTAAATAATAATAATTATGATAATGATGACAGTGGATCACAACAACCACAATTACAACAACCACAACAACAACCACAACAACTACAACATTCTATAAAGAAATTCAAATTAATTGAAAATATAAGTAATCAAGTTGATTCAAAGGTTAAAACCGAAAAGGTTTTATTTTCTTTTGAAAAGTAAAAATAAAATTTCATGGTTCCAGAATGCTTTTTTTTTTAAAAAAAAAAAAAATATCTTAATTTTAGTTTTTTATTTTAATGGAAAACAAGATATTTTTTTTTTTATTTTTTTAATTCACCTTTTAAATAAAATAATAAAATTAAAAGATATTTTTAAGTTATTTTTGATTCCAATTTTTTTTTTTTTTATATTCTTTAACTAAAACCATATGTTTTTTTTTTTTTTTTTTTTTTTCTATTTTTTTTTTTGGATCAATAAGATATAATGAAGAAAAAAAAAAATATATTAATATGACCCGAGATGATTCTTTGGTTGATATACTTTTTTTTCCTACCCATTCCCCTTTGTTTTTTTTTTTAAAAAAAATATATTAATTAAAAGAATATTACCAATATTAAAATTCAAACTCCCTTAATATGTTTGTGTATATTCTCCATTTCTTTTTGTTGTTTCCTTAAAAAAAGTTTTTACAATCCAAAATATCATAATGTAAATGATTAAAAAAAGGAATTGAGTGTTGTTTAAATTTTTTTTTATTTTTTTTTTTTTTTTTTTTTTTTTTTTTTTTTTTTAGATTTATAATAAAAATAAATTTAAAATAAATAAATAATAATAATTAACTATATTAAAATAAAAAGTAGGGATACAAAAAAAAATATCTATTTAAATTGAAAACAAAATAATATAAAAATAATTGGGGATTGTAAATTTACATATACCTCATTCTCTGATTATTTCAAAGAAAATATTTTATTTGATTTTTTTTTTTTGATTTGAATAAATCTTTTTAATTTTACAAATTTTTTTTTTTTTTTTTTTAAAATGTTATTTTTTTTTTTTTTTTTTTTTTTAAAAAAATCATTTCAAATTTTATAAAATAAATAAATAAATAAAAATAAAATGTCAAAAATAAATTCTTTATTTACAAAAAGTTAAAAAAGAAAATTTGGATTATATAATTGATGAAAAAAAAAGTTTATTATTTTTTAAAATTTGGAATAATATAATTTTAAAAAATAAAATTCTTTTAGAGAATAGATTATTTTTAATAAATTCAAGTCATAGAGTTTCATTTAATAATTTAAAAGAGTTGATACAATATCCACAACAATCTAAAGAGAATTTATATTTTATAAAATTTAATCACTCACCGACTTCAAAGAATCTATACCACCATCAGTTGAAAATATCAATTAATAAATTGCATTAATGATGATAGTCAAATTAAATTTACATTTAATAAAAATAATAATAATAATAATAATCATAATGGATTAATTATTAATGATGATAAAAAACTTCAATTATCTCATCATGAAAGAGCATTTATTGTTAATACGTTTATTCAATGTAGTTTTGAAACAATAAAATATGGATTAAATTTTAACCAAGATCTTATTGGTGGAATTTTACCACCTGGTGTAAATAAAATAAAATTTGTTGGTTCAAGATCACCTTGTTCAATAAAACCATTCTCAATTCCTGTATCAGTTACATTTATTCAATTTTCAAGAAGTTCAAATTTTAATGAAATGATGGAAGAGAATTGTTTACCAAAAAAATTAAAAAGATTTGAAATGAGTGATTCTTATAGTAGATTAATTAAATTCCCACCATCACTAAGCAGACTTTCAATTGGTAAAGAATTTACTCATTTTCCAATTAACAAGATATTATCAAATGATGGTAATTCATTGGAATTTTTAGATTTAACAAGGGCAAAACATTTCGATGGTAATTTTAAAGACTTATCAAAATCAATTAAAACATTATCATTATCACTTGACAATATTTTCAGAGGTACAATTGATAATAAAAATTTCATACCTATTTAAATTTCAAATATAACTGAATTATATTTATGTAATATTAAACCAATGTCACCAACATATAAACTTAAAAACATGCCAAATAGTTATTTCCCATCATCAGTTACATCATTACATTTTATTGATTGTTCAGTTTTAGAATTAAATCAAATTCATTCAAATATTACAATACTATCATTACCAAATGAATTTAATCATTAAAACAAATTTTTAATTCAAAAGTTAAATATTTATCATTGGGTTCTCAATTTAATCAAGATCTAACTTTACCAGAATCTTTACCAATTTCACTAATTACTTTAAATATTGGTTCTTCAAATTCATTATCAAATGATAATTTAAAAATTGATCATTTAACTTTGAAAACAATTAAAACTTTTAATACAAATTTAAAATTTTTAAAATCAAATCTTTTAAATTCTTTAATCATTTCCCCAAATCATACAGTTAAAATTATAACAAAAAAATATTAAAACTTTAAATTTCTTTTTTTTATTTAACAATAATAAAAATAAATAAATAAAAGAATTATATTTTTAAAATATACAAAAAGTTGTTTAATTAATATATTTATTTTTTATTAATAATGATTATTGATGATATTAAACTATTAATGATTTTGAAAAAGATGATCTAGTATTAATTGGGAGAATTTCAATTATAGTGTATATATATATATTGGTGGTAGATGATTTGTTCCTACAAAAATAAAATCCAATTGGATTACTTTTTCAGTTACAAATCCAATAGATCCAAAAAATTATCCACACTTTTTTTTTTTTTTGAAAAAAACAGTAAAACAAATAAATGAAAATAAGAAATTTATAAAACTAAAAAAAAAAATAAAAATAAAAATAAAAATTAAAAAACTTGATCAAAAACGAAACCTTTTTTTAATTTTTTTTTTTTTTTTTTTTTTTTTTTTTTTTTTTTCATTTCAAATAAATTAAATAAAAAAAATGAGTGATATCAATGAAAGAAAACAAGCAATTTATGAAAAATTTCAAAAAGTTTTAAATGAAGAGAAATTAGGGAATGAAAGTGGTGAAAATAAAAAAGAAACAAATGTAAATAATAATAATAATATAGAAAAAGATATTCAAAAAAATAATGATGATAATCCAATACTTGAAAAACCAAATAGATTTGAAAGTGATATATTATTAGAAAAGAGAAGAAAAGAATTGGAAAAAGAGATTAACGAAATTAATGAAGCTTTAAATAAAAAAGGAAGTTCAAGCCTTACTAAATCAAAACCAAAAGAATCATGGTATACATCCTATCCAAAATTAAATTCATTTTTTTCACATCCAGATTTTCGTGATTGGCAAAAATTCACTTCAATCATGTCAATTGCTGGTTTAGTAATGGGTGGTCTTCATGGTTATAGTGAAGGTAAAAAATATATTAGAGAATCTATTGCAAAATCCATACACAGTCCATTATCAATTTCATCTGTAAGTTTTAAAATTGAAAATAATTAAAATAATTAAAATAATAAAAATAATAATAACATTTTTTAAAAAATTTTAAATTTTAATTAGGTTCAATTAAATCAAAGAAAAACATTAGGTATAATGGTATTTAGATCATCATTAATATTTAGTTATAGATGTGGTTTATATACAGCAACATTTTTAGGTACAGAATATTTATTAAAGAATAATGTTTTTGGTGAAAGTTTATTAAATAGAACATTGGCTGGTACTGCCATTGGTGTATTAAGTGCTTTTCATATGAGAAAAAGAGGTAATTTAGTAGTTCCAATTTCAATTTGCATGGGAACTACCATTGGATTTTTTACTGGTTGTGCTGATTTATTAGTTGATAAATCTTTTAGAAAAATTGAACAATTAAAAAAAGAATCAGAAAATAAATAAAAAAATAATAGTAATAATAAAAAATAAAAAAAATAAAATTAATATAACAAATATAATTTATTTATTTAATTATTTATTTTTTATTATTTTTTGAACCCCCAAATTTGGAAAATCTAATATTTTGTAAAAAAAAAATAAAAATAAAAAATAATAATAAGAAGTTAATAAATCAATCTCGATTTTAATTTTTTATCTCCTAAACAATATATCTATTTCAATAATAAAAATAAAAAAAAAAATAATAATAATAATAATAATTGAGATTAATATAATTCTTCTTTTTTTATTTGTATTTTAAGTATTTAAAAGATATCAAAATCCTTTATTTTTTTTTTTTTTTTTATTTTTATTTTTTTTTCATCTTTTTCAAAAAATTTTATTTTTTTTTAATTTTTTTTTTTTTTTTTTTTTTTTTTTTGACGAAACCGAATCATTTTTTTTTTTTCGTTTTTTTATTTTTAATTTTTTTATTTTTTTTATTTTTTATTTTTTTTTTTTATCTGTCTATTGTTAATCTATTATTTTATTTTATTTTTTTGTAAATTACAATTGACAAGTATAAAGAATGACAGATTTTATTAGAGGTAAAACTCAACATAAAGTTATCTCAGAGAAATTAGAAGATCAAGAAATTGTTAGTACAAAGAGAATTACACCAAAGAGAGTTAAAAATGATGATAAAGATAAAAAAGTTAACAAGAAACAAAAAACTTCAAATCAATTAGCACCAATTATCACTGAAGAAGGTAATGGTATAGCAGATTCTGATGAAGATGATGATAATAATGATAACAATGACGAAAAAAAAGTTTCAGCTGAAGAAGAAAAAGATAGAAACCTTTTTGCATCTGCTTATAATAGTTTAAAGGGTAAAAAGAAAGCTAAATTAGTTTCAAAAATTGATAAACTTACACCATCTCAATTAAAAGAATATATGAATGAACCAACAACTCAATTAAATAAAAAAGAAGAAGCTGATGCTAAAAAGTTATTACCTTTCTTAAAAAAGAATATTCCAAAATCTGCATGTAGATTACTTAAAAAAGTAAGTATTATATGTAATTATATAATTATATTAATTTAATAATATTAATTTTTTTTTTTTTTTTTTTTTAAGGATTTACATACTGGTATGGTAGTATTAGCAACATTTGAACAAGTTACAGAAATGGATATTACAATTAGTTTACCATTTGGATTGAAAGGATATGTTAAATTTAATGAAATTTCAGATTCATTTACAGAATGGATGAAAGAAACTTTAAAGAGAGAAGATGAAAATGAGAAATCAACAAACTTTAGAAAGATGAAGATTATATCTGACCAAGTTAGAAAAATGTTTTACAAAGGTCAAATGTTAAAATGTGCAATCGTAGGTTTAACCGATCATCATACTATTGAAGGTCTTCATTGCACACTTAGACCAGAGTTGGTTAATGTTGGTTCATCAATTGATACATTCTCAGAGGATATGACAATTCATGGTTGTATTGAGTCAATTCAAGATAAAGGTTATATCGTTTCATTTGGTTCAAAAGATTACAATGGTTTCTTGGAATTTTCAAACACTTGTTACTATTACCCCGATCAATCTTCTGATGACCAAAATCAACTTTACATTGGTCAACCAATTGAATCTTTAATTCAATCAATTGATAAATCAACTAAAACTTTTAAATTAACAATTTCTCATCCATTAGTTTCACGTTCAACTGTAAAGTATTTAAATTTAAATTTAATTACAATTATTTTATTAATTTATTAATTTATTTTATTTTATTTTATTTTTTTTAAAAAAAAAAAAGATTAAAAACTCTGAAACTATTACAATGGAATCAATTAAAGCAGGTATGTTAGTTGAAACCAAAGTTTTAAGAGTTTTAAGTAATGGTTTACATTTAGGATTTTTAGATTTCTTTGCAGGTGATATTTTCATTTTACATTCACAAAATCCAATTGAAACCTATAAAGAGAATCAAGGTGTTAAAGCAAGAATATTATTTGTTGATCAAGTTCACAAGAGAATTGGTTTATCAACATTGGGTCATGTTTTAGGTTTTAAACCATATCCATTTGGTACAACCAAACCAGGTCAATATGTTGAAAGTGGTAAATTAACAATTGAAAGAATTGAACCATTAGAAATGATTGTCACAACTGAATCAACAGTGGTACAATCTAATCCAATGAAGGCACCATTACTATTAAGAGGTTATATTCATATTGAAGAGTTGGAGAGTGGTGTAAACGATTTAACCAAAGCATCAAATCAATTTAAAAAGACAGAACCACTCGAAAAGAGATGTAGAGTTAAACATTTAGATCATTTAGATGGTATGGTAACTTATACAGCTCGTACTAGAGAATTGGAGAAGAAATTCTACTCTTACAATGATTTATCTTGTGGTATGGTCGTTCAAGGTGTAATTAGATATGTTCGTGCCGATTCATTAGAGGTTGAATTGGCCACCTCAATTCATGGTGTAGTCGCTAGACATCATATGGCCGATACTAATATCACCGATCCTTTGGAATTCTTTAAAGTTGGTGCAACTGTAAAAGTACGTATTATAAATGTTGAGCCAGATAAGAAACGTCTTCAATTAACTCTCAAGAAATCCTTAATCTACTCAGAGTATCCAATCATTACCGATAAAAACACTACCCCAATTGGTACTATCTCTCATGGTATCATCACTAAAACCACTAGATTCCTCGTTTTCGTCTCTTTTTACAATAATAGTTTTGGTGTTGTTGAAGCTCAAAATCTTTCAAATAGTAAAATTGAATCCGTTCAAAAACAATTCCCTGTTGGTCGTACAGTTTTAGCTAAAACTTTATTCTCTGAAAGTAGTAAATCTCAACCTGGTTTACCTTTGACTTTAGTAATTGATGATGATGATTTTAATTCACAACCACAACCAAATTCAAATAAAAAATCAAATAATAGTAATAATAAGAAAGAAAATAAAAAAGTGGAAAATAAAAAAGTAGAAGAGGAAAAAGTTGAAGAAGAAGGAAAAGAAGAAGAAGAAAAAGAAAATAAAGAAGAAAAAAAACAAGAACAACAAAAAGAAGAAAAAAAACAAAGTACAAAAAATAAGAAAATAGAAACAAAATCAAAAAAAGTAATTAAAAAATAATTAAATAAATAAAAATATATTAAAAAAAAAAAAAAAAGAATACAAAAAAAAATAAAAAAATAAAATTAAAAATTAAAAAAAAAAAAAAAAAATAGTACCCTAAAGGATAACGTATAATGGTTTTAAGTTTTTATAAATTCCAAAATCAAAAACAGATAAATTATTAATAATTTGATTTGGGAATTTTTTATTTATTTTTTTTTTATTTATTTTTCTCTTTTTATAGCGATGATGATGGTGATGATGATGGTGGAGGTGTTTTTTTTTTTATGTTATTTTTTTTTTTGACTTTAATTACAATAATTGAATTGATAAACACCCTTTGGTGTTTGTATTTGTATTTGTGTTAGGATTTTTTTTTTTTTTTTTTTTTTTTTTTTTAGAAAAAAAAAAAAAAACATAAAAAAGGAAAATAAGAGAGAAAATATACTATCAATTACAAATAATCACACTTAATCTCAACAATTAATTAAGATGTATAATTTAGATGTAAAAAAAAAAAAAAAAAAAAAATTTTTTCTTTTTTATATTTGTGCAGTGTGATTTGTAAATGTGGTTTTGTTTTTTTATCCAATAAAAAAATAGGTTTTGTTATACTATATTCAAAAACTATTTATCAAACCATTTATAACGCCATTGATTAGAAAAAAAAAAAAAAAAAAAAAAAAAAAGAGTTAACTATAATAATCATTGGAAAAAAAAAAAAAAAAAAAAAAAAAAAATGAATTCATAAAAAAAAAAAAAAAACAAAAAAGAAAAAGAAAAAAAAGAATACTTTATTGGTATTGATTGTATTAGATAAATTAAACTTTGAAATTGTTGATTTTGATTGATTGAACAGGGAGGGGGTTAACAAAATGGTTTCAATGAATTATAATTTAATACTTTTGTTTTTTTTATTTTTTATTTTTTTAATTTTTTACATGTTAGATTTTTTTTTTTTTTTAATAAATAATACACATATGGCACATAGTGGTAGGATAAAAAAAAAAAAAAAAATAAAAATCTTTTTTTTTTAATGTTACCCCAAATAGCAGTTACACTAAATCATACAAAAAGTAAGTTTATTAATTTTTTTTTTTTTTAAAAAAAACATTGTGGTAAATAACATATTTGTCATATAAAATTTTAAAAAATAATACAAAAAATAATAATTGGTGATTAAAAGATAATTTTTTTATTAAATTATATAAAAAATTAAAATTTTGCTACATTTTTTTAATGTTTTTTTTTTTTTAGTATAAATTAAATTCAAAATTTTTTTTTTTTTTTTTATTCAGTTATTAAAAATAAACAAATTTTATATAATTTAATTAAATTTTATCTAAATACCAAAAAGTAAATATTATTTCTTTTATTATATTTTTAAAATTAATTTACTTATTTCTAATAATTTTTATATTAATAAATTATTATTATTATAATTATTATTTTTTTTTTTTTTTTTTAAAATTAATTTTAGCTTTAAAGAAAAAATAAAATAAAATGGGTAACGCTCCAAGCAGAACTGAACCAACTTGCGATAATTCAATTAATTTTATTATTCCAAAAGAAAACAAAAGTTATCAATGTTATCCAGAACAAGTAGAATCTAACCCAATTGATTCTATAAATAGTGTATATTTTTATAAAACAACATAACCAAATAATTATTATTTTTTTTTAAAAAACTTTAATATTCCAATCAAATAAAATTTATTTATTATTTATATATCACCAAAATTTACTTTTTTTAATTCTCCAAAAGAGAAAAATTATTGTTTTTTTAAAAAATTTCTTTAAAGAATTTTTTTTTTTTTTTTTTTTTTTTTTTTTTTGTTACCCCACATTCTCTACCTTTTTTTTTTTTTTTTTTTTTTTATCAGTTTTGCTTTATAAACTATTTTCTATGAACTATATTCTAACAATATTAAATACCAAATAAAAATCATTTTTTTAAAAAATTTTTGGGTTATTAAAACTTTATTTTGGCAAAGATTTTTATTTTTTATTTTTTATTTTTTTAAATTTGGGCTTGAAAATAATCTTACTAAAGAATATGTGCAAGATATATTTTTTGTTTTTTTTGTCTTCATACCTACATTAATTAAACACTATAAAAAAAAAAAATTAACATAAAAAAAATAATCGTACCCCACAAAATACAAAAAAGAAAATCAAACACTAAATGTGGGTATGAATGTTTTTTTTTTGTAGTTAATAGATGAACAAAATTTTTTTTTAATTAAATTAAATGTAAAATAAAATTGACAAATTACAATTTGTTTTGAAAAAATATGATTTTAGTTGAATCCCATCAATACCAAAAGAGATTCAAATGATATAATAAAGAATAAAATAATAAGTAATACAAAAATAATTTTAGTTTTTATTTTGTCTTTATTTTTTTTTTTTTTTTGTCCTAATTAATAAAATTAATATCCAAAAAATAAGAATATCTATTGTGTTATTTTAAATTTTATTTTTTTTATTTTTTTTTTTATTTTTTGTTTTTTTTTTTTATTTTTTTATTTTTTTGTTTTTTTTGTTTTTTTTTTTTTAATTTATTTTTATTTTCGTCAGGTGGTTAAATTACATTTAACAATATGTTTTAAAAATTTTTTTTTTTTTTCTTTTAATTATTATTTTTATCTGTTTTCTTATTTATTAATCAGTTTGTATTTTTATATGTAAAATTATAATTCTTTTTTTTTTTAAAAATAAAAAAATAAATAAAAAAAATAAAAAAAAGAAAAAAGAAAAAAAATGAAAAAAGATATTATTTTAGTACTTTTAATAGTATTACATTTATTCTTTTTTGTTTCAATATTCGCAATTTCACCAAATTCAGAGATAAAACCACAAACAATAGACACCCAATCTTCAACTTTAACAACTTCCTCTACAACAACAACAACAACCTCTTCACCAACAACAACCCCATTGGACATAAAACAACAACAATTAAAACAAAATATTATAGATAGTAATAATAATAATAAGATTAAAGAAGAAGAAAAAGAAAAATCAAAGAATGTTTATGTTACATTTGCAGATAATGCAGAATATTTAAAAGGTATAGTAGCATTAAGAATGTCAATGATAAATACAAAGTGCAATTATGGATTGATTGTATTTGTCACTAAACAAGTTGAACAACAAGATAGGGAACCATTACAATTGTTAGATTGTGATGTTAGAGAGATTGAAATGGTTGATATACCAAAAGAAGTGAGTGTCCAAATCGACAGATGGAGACCTGCTTTCACAAAGTTCAGAGCATGGCAATTGGTGGAGTATGAGCGTGTCATTTGGCTAGATTCCGATATGTTGTTGTTGAAATCGTTGGATCACTTATTCGATTTGGTTGATATCGGCAACCCGAAATTACTATATGCTGCAATTGACGCAGATGCGAATAGTTGTGTGTTCAATAGCGACCGTTTGAAATTAATAAATTCAGGTATAATGCTATTGTCACCATCGATTGATGTTTATAATCTGTTGATTGATGGAATGGTGGTAGTTAGTAAACTACCAAACCAGAGCACTGTAAACGACCAAGATGTGATCAATACCACTTTGCCACACTGGAGATCCTTGTCATATCCAGAGTATGGCGTTCAAATAACACATTGTGAATGCACGAGTGAGCCAAGACTTTGGAATTTTACAAATACTTATTTCTTACATTTCACTGCCGGTCTAAAAGAATTACCAAAACCATGGTCACTACTAAAGAAATCTCAAAATGAAGCTAAAGATATCTTTAAACAAATGCCAACTTGTATTGAACAAATTTATTTAAATTGGATTAATACATATAAAGAAGCTTTAGATTTTATTGAAAATAAATTAAATTTAGTTAATTTAGTAAAATAAAGAAATTTAAAATGAAAATAAAAATAAAAATAAAAATAATATTTTAAACTAAAAATGTAAATATAAAAATAATAATTTTAAATTATTTTCTATTTTTTTTTTTTTAAAAATCTTTAAGCTTAAATCAAAAAAAAAAAAAAAAAAAATCAAAAAAAAAAAACTAAAAAATGTAAATTAATTCTATTTTTAGAATAATAAAATAATAATAAATAAATATAAAATAATAATAATTTTATATTATTTTTTATTTTTTTTTTGGTTCAAATCACTTATTTTCGTTGATTGATTTTTTTTTTTTTCTATTTTTCAGTTTTATTTTTAAAAATCTGATTAATTTTTTTTTTTTTTTTTTTTAAATTTTTTTTAATTTTTTTTTTTTTTTTTTTTCTTAAAATCAAAACCAAAAACTTAAAATTAATATGGCAACTTAAAATAATTATTTTTTTTATTTTTTTTTATTTTTTTATATTTTTTTACTCACTTTTTCTATTGCAATAATTTTTTTATTTTTTATTTTCCACCACATACATACACACACACTTCTTTTTTTTATTTTTATTTATTATTATTTATATATATATATAATATATATATAAATAATAATTAAAATTAAATATGGATAAAACTATAGAAATTGAAAAATTAATTAAAATATTAATTGAAAAACAAAAAGAAGAAGAGATTGATGTATCTGAATTATCAGAATCAATTAAAAAAGTTTCTAAATTTATTTTACAAAATAATTATCAAGATATTGAGAATCAAAAAGATGAAATTACCAATCAAGAAATTAGTAGATGGGTAACATCAGTTTGTACATTAAAACAAAGTATTGAAATGATTGCTAAAAAAGTTGGAATAATGGGAGACTATTTACCAACCATTAGATTTGGTGTATCATGGATTGAAAAAGGTAGACCAATTCTAATTAGATTATTATCAATTGAAAGTACACCAATGAAAACCATTAAAGAATTCATTCGTATGGCTAAAATATCAAGATTGGAATTGAATTCTAAAATACCCGATGATACTGAAGATGTTGAAAAATTACTCACATCTGATAGAGATCACTTTATCAATATTGAATCAATCATTCATAGAGTCATCAACTATGGTAAAAAAAATATGATTGAACAAATTGATACATTACATTCAATGGGTGCAAGTTTGGAAGTTGTTCAATTCCAAGGATTTAATAAAAAAACACCATTGGATTGTTCGGTTGATATCGAGAATTTAGAATTATTTAAATATTTAATAAACAAAGGTGCAGGTGAAAAAGCATTACATAATAATGTGAATTCATTCTATAAGAAACAACCTCAAGAGATTAAAGCAACTCTTAGACCATTCATAAAGAAACTTTTCTTAATCAATGCAAAAATTGCATGGAGATTAGCATTTGATGAAATTTTTACAACTAAACCAATGGCAACTTCTGGTGGTAATAGATTATGTAAAACTGCAACAATGAATGATAGATATATTACACCAACAATTTATGAAATGATTTTTAATAATGATGGTACCCCAAGGAATAACAACGAGACCAATAGTACTGCCATTGGTGGTAGAGCCAGAGCCAGGCCAATAATGGAATCAAATGGTAATTTTTTAATTGCAAAATTTCAACCACAATTCCCTGCAATGGAATTAATTACAATTAAACTCACTCAAAATTTATTTGGTGAAGCTGCACCATTTTCAGAGTTAATTAAAATTGATAACTATCCAATTATTATCACTCAAAAAGTTGAGGGTGATATATTATCTGATTTAATTTCATCAACCAATCCAATGGATCATAATAAACTTTTAAACCTTGACACTTCATCAATGTCAAAATTGTTTGTATCGGAAATGATAATTAATTCTGCCAAAGGTTCATTCAATGATTTCATAGTATCACCAATTTTAAATCAAGATATCACTGATGAAACACCTCAAAAATATAAATTGGTTAGAATTGAAAATGAACTATCATTTGTTCCATCATCACCAACACTATTGACTACATCAGCTTTACTATTTCTTGGTGGTAAAAATTCAGCATCAGTCAATTCATGTTTGTACCTTTTAAATGAAATGAATGATCAAGTTCATCAAGATGTAATTGACCGTTTCATTGGATTAGATGTCACAACATTCCTAACCGATTGGTTATTTAGTGTATTAAATACTCATAATACATCATTAGATTTATTCGATCATAATCATGATTCAATTCAACATTTTAATATTGAAAATGATAAATCTTATGTTGGTGTATCATTACCATATGGCCAAATTCAATCACTTTATTCAAAATTGAATAGAATTAAAAATGTTCTCTCAAAGAAAAGATATTCTGGTAATTTAACTCATTGGCAATTATTAGAAATTATTGAACCATCAATTGCAAATATTTATAGACCATTTTTACCAAATTATCAACCACCACCACCATCACAACTACCATCACAAACATTTAAAATGATTAAAGAGAAATTTATAGAATTTCAAAATAAATGTCATACTGAAACATTAACTTCTTCATTCATTTATGAATCAAGAGGTATTGTAGTTAAAACTCAAAAACAACTCGAAATTGAAAGAAAAGAGTTATTAGTACTTGAAAAGAAAATTGAAGAAATAAAGAATTTAAAAAAAGAAAGAGATCCAATAACTGAAAGAAATTTTAAAAAATTAAATGAAAGAAAGAAAATTCTTGAAGATTCATTAACTGATGAAATTCAAGAGTTTGCTTCAATTAAAGAGGAAGTGAATCAACATGAACAATTACTTGAAAAGATTGAAAATGAATCACCAATTGAAACTATTTTAAGTGGTTTAAAGAAACAAGCAACATCACCATCACCATTATCAACCACAACTGGTGTTCAATGGGAAACTTTAATTGATAAAATCGATTTTTCAAAAGCAAATATCAATTCATCATCATCATCAGATAATCATCAAATGATTTTAGATATTATTGGTTCAATTAAAGATTTACGTTTTTATCGTATTAAAAATAGTAATAAATTAACAATTGACAGTTTTAGATCAAGTACATTACAATCAATAAATTCAATTAAGAAATTGTATATTACAAATTGTCAAACTTTATTAAACTTTCAAAATTCATCATTATTTGGTGGAAAATCATCATTGGTAATGACAGCATTAACTCATTTCAAAGTTGATCAATGTAAGAAATTAACAACCATTAAATTGGATGCACCAAATTTAGTATCATTCTCTTCAACCAATTGTTCAGAATTGAGTGAATGGGATTTAAAAGCACCAAAATTAAGAAAATTAAAAATTCAAGCAAATAAAATCTCTACTCAAACAATGTCAACTTTTGAAAAGAATTTCCCATTATTGAGTTATTTAGATATTAGTAGAATTGTTGCACCATCTTCAAAGAATGTTTTAACAATACTAGAACTATCTCATTGGAAGAATTTAGAAACTTTAATTGCTGATGGAGTTGTTTCAATTGAAAAGATTTCAATCACAAATCAACTAAAAAAATTATCAACATTAAACTTTAAAGGTTGTTCATCATTGAAAGAGATTCAATCAAACAGTATTACAAATAAATCATCATCACCATCACCAGTTTGTCCAATCTTACAAAGATTAGATTTAACTGATACTTTAATACCAATCGAAAGACATTCACAATTACTTCATTCATTGAATAATATGAAAAAGGTTGTAATTTGTGGTTTAAATGATATTCTTTCATTTAGTTCATCTATTAATTTATTTGATGAAATTGTAAATGGTGTTGTAGTTAAATGTGCAACTAGAAATAAGGTTGAAGAGGTTATCCATATGGATCAATTATTCCAATATAATTATTCAATTGAACCAACAATTCCTCCAAGATTATTTCAACAAACAAACTCATTGGTATTGTTAATGGATTCAAGTAATATTCATGATTCTGCTAGATTATTTGAAAAGTATTGTCATCATTTGAAAATCGGTGGTAATTCACAAAAAATTAATAAACCAAATAAAATTTGTTTAGTCTATCTTGCAAATGGTAATGGTGGTATAACAACTCAAATCGATAGAGATACAAATAAATCTTGTAAATTATTCATTAAAGATTTCATTAAAAGTGATGTTTGTGCAAATCTTGAAGTTCATTACATTAGAATCAAAGGTGTCAATAAGAAATATAAACGTGCTGCAATTAGAGAAACCATTACACTATTATTAAACACTGATTCTTTCTCTAGTGTTGTTGATAATAATAATAATGGAATTAATCATAAAGCTGCTCAAAAAGAAATTAATCAATCTTATCAAATCAAAATTCAAAAAGAGTTGGAATCATTTTATGATAATTTAATTAGTAAAGATTTAACTGTAGTTGAAATTTTAAATCAATTAGAACATTCAAACTATGTTGAATTTGCCAACTCACTTAAGAATCATGTTGCAACCATTCAATTATTCAATAGTTTAATGAGTGATTCATTATCATGTTTCTTTAGAAATTTAAAGAAATTTTATTTAATTGCAAAGATTGAACATAATCCAATCAATGATTTTGATGATTCAACCACTAGCGATAACTATAGTTCCTATGGTAGTGTTTCATATAAAACTGGTATTAAAGGTACAATCAATTACTCAACTGAAAATAATGATAATACTGAAATCTTAACTTGGTTAGATGATTATTTCTCAAAGGATGTTGATACTCTCTTTAGATGTAGTACCAAAGATGAACCAATCAATTTAAATTTCAACTCTACAAAATTACTTTGTCGTTGTATTGAATCTGGTTGTATTCCTGCTTTCTATTGGTATCTCTCAAGAAATTCAAAACTTTTAGAACAACGTTTCAATGAAGATGAATCAAACTTTTATTTTGATTCAAGTCCAATTACAAGTTTAGTACAATATGATTCAATTGATACTATTAAATGGTTAAATTTTAATAATTATTTAAATAATAAAAATAATAATAATAATAATAATAATAATTTAAATAGTAATAATAATAATAATAATAATGATAATAATAATAATAATAATAATAATAATAATAATAATAATAATAATAATAATAATAATAATAATAATAATAATAATAATTTTAAATCAAAAATATTAAATGCTGGATTACTTAAAGCATGTCAACTAGGTAAAATTGAAATCTTCAAACTTTTATTAACAGATGAATATGGTGCAAATTATTTACATCGTGATGATGATTCACTCTTATCACCAATTCATATGGCTGCTCAAGGTGGTCATGTTGGAATCATGAGATTATTATTTGGACGTCATAGTAAAGATAATGCAAACTCATCAGAATTAATGAATTCAAAAGATCTACAAGGAAATTCTCCATTACATTATGCAGTTCAAAATTGTAGAACCTCTGTTGTTGAATATCTTTTAAATGAAAAAGGTGATGACATCAATAAACAAAATATTTCTGGCGAAACTCCAATCTTCCAATTACTCACTGAAATTGAAAAAGATCCAACAAATAATAGTTTAGACGCACTCTTTCATGAATTAAAAGATTTCTATAATGCTAAACTTGAAATCACTGTTTATAAAAATCCTTTTGATATTCTAAAAAAATATGCTTCCATTAAAGAAGAAATTCAACATTAAACAAAATGAAAATAAAAATAAAATTAAATTTCGCAAAATGTTAAAACCAAACCTCATTTTTTGAAAAAAAAAAAAAAATTTTTCGTTTTTTTGATTTTTTTGATTTTTTTATTTTTTTTATTTATTTTTTCTAGCACCAACCAAACCCCAAAAATGAACAGAGGAATAAGAACTATAACGAGACATTTCAACAAATTAAATAATTTAAATTTTAGTTCGAAATATACACCAACTTTTAAAACGACGCCTATAAATTCACTACCAACATTCACAAAACCAAATGATTCCAATAATAATGTCAATAAATCGTCCAACGATGGTGTCAATAATAATATAATTACAAGTACCATAATGCGAACAATTGGATTTGATCAATTTTTATTATGTGTTATAAATGATGGTAATTTTCTTTTAATTATTTTTAAATTTTTGACCTTAAAATAAATATAGATATTAACCTTTTATATCTTTTTTTTTTTTTTTTTTTTATTTCTCTTTTTTTAGATGATGATGGTACGTGATAAAATAAATTATTTTAAAAATATTAAAAAAAAGAACAAACATTAATTTATCAAAATTTTTAAAAGGGTCGTGATAGAAAAAAAAAGAACAAACATTAATTTATCAAAATTTTTAAAAGGGTTGTGATAGAAAAAAAAAAAAAAAAGAAATAGTTTGTAATAAATATTTACACATGAACCAAAAGAAAAAAAAAAAAAGAATTGTTTTTATTAAAAAATATAGTTTGTTTATTATTTATAAAATTAGTTAGATTATATAAAAAAAAGTTTTTTTTTTTTTTTTTTTTTTTCTTTTTCCTGGTTTTTTTTTTTTGGACAATATTACTATATCTATATATAATCATATTTTGGTTTTTTTTTTTTTTTTTTTTATTTTCCCAATAAGAAAAAAAAAAAAAAAAATAATAATAATAATTTAAATTATTTAATTAATTTGAGTATTAACTAAACCACCAGCAACACCATCAACAAAATTATCCAAAAACTTTTTAGTGATTCTAGTATAATTTGTAACTTGTTCTTTCCATTTTATAAATGCTTGATAATCTTCCAATTTATCTAAACTTTGTTCATATTGAGTTGATAAAAGATTGGTATGTTTTTCGAGATCTTCTTGAAGGTATTCGAAAAGATTACGTTCTTGAGATTTTTTATCCAAATAGTAACCATAGACATAGGAGTATTGTAATACACGACGATTCTTTAATAACTGTTCAGTTGCCTCCATAAGGAATTTGGTATCAGCCGATCTAACATCGAATTTACTTAAGATTTGTTGTTCCTTAAGATGTGCGTTCCTTCTTTGTTCATCGGCGATCTTCATAGCGTTTCTATGTGATTCATATCTGTGGTAGTAAAACATATATGCCTCTAATTCAGTTTTAGCATCATGTGCTTTATCATCATCTTCTTTGGCTTTTGATTTATCATATTTGTTACAATTGTAATAACCACCAGTGGTTGAACCATGTTCAGTCCATGGACCACGACATAGCCAACAAAATTCAAATCCACAACCACCTGCATTCTTTCTACATGTCATATGCATACAACCACCTTAATTTTATAATAATAAAAATAAAAAAATAATGAAAATTAGTATAAATAAATTTTTTTAAAAAAAAAAAAAAAAAAAAAAGTTATAATTTACTTACCATTCTTTTCAATTGGACTACGACATTCTGGACATTTTTTAGTATTTGCTAACATCCAAGTTACATTTTCAGATTCATCAGAAGCTTTTTGAAGCCATTTGTCAACTTGACTACATGGACATGGCATATGATCACCAATTTCATAATCATTACAATTGAAACAATATTGGAAACCACATTTACAATTAACTGCTTCTTTACGTTCTTTACGATCGCATCTAATAGAATATATACAACCAGGAGCTGGACACCATTTAACTTGTGGATTATCATCTACATATGATTTCAAAATAAAGTTATTGAAACGTTCAAACACTTCTGGTGATACAATTTGTTTGAATGCATCTTGATGTACGATTACTTTACATTTTGGTGCTGGACATGGTGTATAAATACATTCAGGTCCTTCACTAACTTTTATCTCTAAATAGTTTTTATAACATGGTAAACAATAACGATGATTACAAATTAATGCAAATGTTTGTGTTGGTGGGTAATCTTCTAAACAAATTAAACATGAAACATTTCCACTCTTTTCTACAATTGTTGCATTTAATTTCATAACATTTGGTACACCTGCATCTATACATAATTTCTCTGGATTTTCCATATATCTTTCAATTAATTTTTCTTTATTCCATCTATAAAAATAAAACAATAATAATAAAAATAAAAAAAAAATAAAAAAAAAAAAAAAAAAAAAAGGTTAGAATTTATAAATTATTTAAAAAAAAAAAACTTTTAAAAATAAAAAATTAAAACTTACTTCATATGTCTTAATAAAGTTGAAACAGCAGCTTCAGATGGAATACTTAAAACATCTTTAACTTCTTTTATAATTTTATGAGATTCTGAGAAAAGATCATCTTTATTTAAAACTTCAAAACTCTTTTGTCTTGTTAATTTACCTAGAGATCTTTGTGGTTGGTTTTCATCAAAATCAAACTCTTGGGTTGCTGCATCATCATATTCTGTATCATCTAATGATTCGTTTCCTGACTCTTCGGCTGAATCATCATCTACATCATAATCTTCATACATTTCATCGTCTGTCATTGCGGTTGAATTATTTAGTTTTTGTTTTTTATTTTTACGTTCTTGTGATGAATTTGGTTGTTGTTGTTGTTCAGAATCACTAAAATTGCTTAGTTGTTTGTGTGAATCTGTGTTGTTATTACTAATATTTTCTGCTTTTACTGTTGCTGCAGTTTTGGTTGTTGTTGTTGTTGTTATTCTTTTTTAATTTTTTTTTACCAAACCAACAATTATTATGTGTGATTAGGTATATTATATATTTTGTTAAAATATATATATGGGTGTATAAGTGTGCGTTTGTGTTGTGTTGTGTGTGTATGTATGTATGTATGTGTGTGAGTAAATATATATAAATAATAATTATAAAAATAAAAAAAGAAAAAAAAAGTTGATGTGTGATATAATATTAAATATATTTTATAAAATATGGTGTTTTTTTTTTTTTTTTATTATTATTATTTTATTTTTTATTTATTTTTTTTTTTTTTTTTTTATTTTTTTACTTTTTTTTATTTATTTTTATTTATTTATTTATTTTTTTATGTACAAAAAGAAATAATTGTGGTGTGTTTTAAAAAAAAAAAAAAAAAAAAAGAAAAAAAAAAATAAAAAAAAAAAAAATTAATTTTTTGTTTTTAATTAAAAAAAAAATGAAAATAAAAAAAAATAAAAAAAAATAAAATTAAAAAAAAAAATAAAATAAAAAATAAAATAAATATAAAAAAAAAAAAAAAAAAAAACATTTATAAAACATAGTTTTCTCACGAATATGAAGTTACTAAAAAAAAATTAGAATAACGCCAAATTTTTAGTAAATTTATATTCGTGAGAAAACTTTGTTTTATAAATTTTTTTTTTTTTTTTTTTTTTTTATTTTTTCAGTTATTTGTTTTTAATTAAGGAAAAAAAATAAAAAAAATTGGAATTGTCCTAATTTTTTTTTTTTTTTTTTTTTATTTTTTTTAATATTTCCATACGGATAAAATTTTAGAATAAATATCCTCTTTCTAGAATGTTTGATCTTTTACATTTTATTTATTAAATAATATTACAACCCATTTAATATAAAAAATAAATAAAAAAACAAAAAAAAAAAAATAATTTTAATTAAATATTTACAATTAAATAAATACCAATCATATTTTAATAAACAAATAATAATATTTTTTTTCCAAAAAAAAAAAAAAATAAAAAAATAAAAATTTATAATATCTAAATGGATAATATTGTATTATAAATAAAAAAAAAATTTATAATATCGAAAAATCGTTATCAGTAAAAAAAAAAAATAAATAAATAAAATACATAAAAAAATACTTGTTTACAAAAAAATGATTTTTTTTTATTTTTTTTTTATTTTATTTTTTAATTTCTTTTTTATTTTTTTTTTATTTTATTTTTTAATTTTTTTTTTTAATTAATTTTTATAAAAAATTTTATATTTTTTTTTTCTTTTTCTTTTTTTTTTTTTTTTTTTGACACTTTGGATTCACACCACTTTAAAAAAAAAAAAAACTAAAAAACTAAAAAAAAAACTAAAATAAAAAAAACAAAAAAATACACAATGGATAATGGTAATAATAATAATAATAATAATAACAATGAAAATAATAATGAAAATAAAGATTTTATAGTGGTTGGTGGGATGACATTTTCAACAAATTTTAGAAGAAATAAACCTGCACCAGTAATTCAAGCAAATTTTAATAATAATAATAGTTTTATTGGTAGCCCAACAAATACAAATACAACAGTAGCATCGATAAATTCGCCTCAAAATAATAATACCAATAATACCAATAATAATAATAATAATAATAATACCAATAATAATATTAATAATACAAATTCTAATAAAAATAATAATAAACAACAACCACAGCAATTTAAAAGAAGTAAAAAGAAAGATAAATCAAAAGATAAAAAAAACTATCAAGAAGCATTGGCTAGTGGCATGACTGTTGAACAATTACAAAAACTTGAACAAAAAAAGAATAAAAATCAATATAATGGAAAAAATAAAAAGAAATTACCCTCCTATAATAACAATTTAAATAATGGTCAAATAGATGGCCCAAATAGTAATAGATCACCATATGCACCAGTTGATAATAATAATAATAATAACAATAAAAAAAATGGCAATGACAATAAAAAGAAAAAGAGAATTGATACTATAAATAATTTAGATCCAATACTATATGATGAAAATCAATATTTGACAAAATTAGAGAAAGAAGTTGAACAATCAAGAGAAAACGAATTAGTTGGTTTCATAAATGATATGAGTTTTTCAGAAGAAGAAAATAATAATGACGATGATGATGATGACAGTGACGATAATCAAGATGAAAATAATAATAAAAATAATAATAGTATTAAAGATATTAAAAATAATAAAAATAAAAACAATAGTATTAGAAATAGCAATGATATTTTAAGAAATCTTTCATTTGATGATTCTGCTGATAAATATTTATTTGGTGGACAACCAAAAAATAAAAGTAAAAAATATAAACAACAACAACAACAACAGCAACAGCAACAACAAAACAGAATTAAAAAAGTAGATTCAAATGGTAATACAGAAGATGAAGAGGAGAATAATAATAATAATAATAATAATGAAAAATTAGATAGTGATGAAGAAATTGATTTAGATTTAGAGGCATTATCATATAAAAAAAGATGTAGACTTCAAAGAATTCATTCAAAAAATAACAAAACTAAAAAACAATATAAATCAAAACATACTGAAAAGGTTTCATTTATTGGTGGCTCTTATCTTAATGATGTTTTTAATGAAGAGAATACTAATTTAGAAAAGAGTTTTTCACCACCACTTTTACCAAAAAGAGTATCATTTGTTCAACCACATCAAAATGAAGTTATCATTTTGTCATCATCGAGTGAAGATACTCCTCAACAAAATTCAAATCAAGTCGTACCAAATAATAATAATAATAATAATAATAATAATAATAATAATAATAATAATAATAATAATAATAATAATAATAATAATAATAATAAAAATAATAAAAATGAAATATCAACACTTTCTCTTCAAAAATCTAAAATTGATCAAAATAGTGATAGCTACGATAGTGAAGAACAATATGATGAAGATGAAGAAGATGAAACTGATCCTTACGATTATGATAGTGAAGAAGAAGAGGAGGAGGAGAATGATAATGAAACTGATTCAGATAATTTCCAAGATGACAGTGGAGAATATGACGAAAATGAAGAAGAAGAATTTGATGAAGATGAAGAAACTGATACAGACTTTAAATTGGACTTGCAAATATCACATGTAAATGAAAATGATGAAGAGGATTCATACGACTCATTGGAATCCTCAGCGAGTGACAATGATAAAAATTGTAGTAGATTTCAATCGTGTTATATCAATTCAGAACCATCTGGTGATGAAGTATTCATTAATCCATTCAAACAAAGAGAAGTCGTTGAAATTTCAGATGATTGTTATAGTGTTTCTGATGATAGTGATTTTACTGATCAAGAAGAGGTTAGAAAAAGTTCTTTCTCTGATTGGATTAAAAAAGTTCATGGTCCATCAATAGTTTTACCAAAGAAATTAACTACTACTACTACTACTACTACTAATAATAATAATAATAATAATAATAACAATAATAATAATAATAATAATAATAATAATAATAATAATAATAATCCTTTAATTTCTTCAAATTTAACATACAATACTCCAAATAATAACAATAGTATCTCTACCAATAATTTAAATAACAATAATAATTTAAATAATGTAATAGTTGTACCAGATGACGATGATAATAATAAAAATAATAATAATAATAATAATAATAATAATAATAACAACAATAATAATAATAATGATAATAATAATAATACAAATGAAAACAAATCAAAACCATTATCAAGCTCACCAGTACCAGAGATTATTGACTTAGATTCATTTGATTCATTTAGTAAAAGAGTTGACCATATAAACTCTATTAATATGGCTAATTACTTGGCATCACCTTATAAAATTAGTTTATATCCATATGTTAGTGAAGCAATTGAATCAAGTGTAACATTGAAAAAGGATATCAATGAATTGTTTGACAAAGGTGCCTCGATTTCTCAACTCTCAATTAAACAATTAACTTCAATTGCAACTTTATTCGATAATTTAATTTTAAGACGTTTTGAAAAGTTTGTATTTTTTTATTTTTGTTTTATAAAAATATATTTATAAATAATATATTAACATATGTATTTGTTTTTAAAAAAAAAAAAAAAAAAAAAAAAAAAAGTGAATTTCCATTATGGCCAATGTCAAAGTTAGCAACACACCAAGTGGAATTTTTATCACAACAATATGGAATTTATAGGGAAACAAAAAAGATTAAAGATAGACATACAATTTGCTTATTGATCCCATCAAATATTAAAAAACCATCAATAAAGAAAAAAGATAATTTTATTTTGGCTGCACAATCTGAATCTGGTGAATATACTGTTCATGACAGTTTATTTGGTAATTCCAATCTTACTCCTAAGATGACGACGACAACAACCACTACAACTACAACAACTACTTCAACATCACCATCGCCATCCCCTTCAAGTAAAGATGGTGGTATGAGAAGAAAAGGAAAAAAGCCATTCACTGGAAGATTTGGTCCGGTTGGTGGTGGTCCAAAATATCGTAAAAATTCTTTCCCTCAAGCCCAATCTAAAAAACAAAAACTATCAACCAAAAAAGGTCAAAGACAAAATATTGTTGGTGGTGGTGGTAATGGTGGTAATAAATCTGGTACAACAGTAAAACATGGTGATATTGTTGCAGATGGCATTGCCGCTATCCCAAGTACAAATATTGGTAGTAGCTTACTTAAGAAAATGGGTTGGTCAGGTGGTGGTCTTGGTGTTAATGGTCAAGGTTTAGAGGAACCAATTAAAGCTGTAGTAAAAAAAGAAAGATCAGGTTTGGGTTTTGCATAAAAAAAAAAAAAAAAAAAAAAAAAAAAAAAAAAAAAATCATGTAACATTTATTATCACCTTATATGTATAACTACATTAAAATCATCATCTTTTTATTGTAAATAAAAAAAAAAAACTCATACTCATTCGTTTTTAGATTATCATAAATTACTTTTTTATTTTTTCTATTTATTTATTTTTTTTATTTAATTATTTTATTTTATTTATTTATTTTTTTTAAAAAAAAACAAATGTAATGTTTCTTTGGACTCAACTCACAACAAACGACACTTATTATGATGTCACCATCTACGGGTTACGCACACATTTGCCTCTCAGTGATTTGAGGGTTTTTATTTTTTATTTATATATTTATTTTTTTTTTTTTTTTTTTTTTTTTTAACCCGCAATGGATAAATATCCAAAAAAAAAAAACAGGTTTTGTCATCGTCAAAAAAAAAAATAAAAAAAAAAAAATAAAAAATAAAATAAAATAAAATAAAATAAAATAAAAGTTATTTATTGTAATATTACAAATTAATTTGGGTTTTCAAAAGCTTCTTTAGTTACCAAGCCAATCTACTATTTTTCCAAGCGTTGCTAAGAAAAAAAAATAAAAAATAAAAAAAAATTATTTTAACGAAATTTTGATCAAAAAGTGATGTATTGCTTTTTAAAAAAAAGATATTTTTTTTTTTTCCACCTCAATTTTATTTTTTTTTGAATTAAATTTATTTATTTTTTTTTTTTTAAAACCTTCCGTTTTTTTTTTTTTGGTTGTATAAATGATTTTTTTTTTTGTTAATTATTTTGTTAAAATTTAAAAACAATAAATATATATATAAAAAAAATGAATAAATTAATTTCATTCTTATTAGTATCATTATTTTTAGTTGCTGTAGCTTCTGCTCAAACCAGCTACCCAAATCTCCCAACTGAATTCACTGCCGATGTTGAAATTCAAGTTGAAACCTCTCAATCACCATTCCCAATGCCATCAATCAGTGGTACTATGTATTATGCTTACCAAAAGAGAGTCCAAAGAATGGATTCAACCGATCCAATGTTTGGTCAAACCGTTACTACCCTCGACCGTTATGATCAAATGAACGAATATAACTTTGCTTCTGGTGATTGCAAATGTTCACCAATCTCTGGTGATATGCCACTCTATACCGTCTTACCAGGTAGCACTTATCAAGGTCAATCAAATGTCAATGGTGTTGAAAGTGACCAATGGATGTTCTCTTTATCACCATCTGTCAACATTTCACTCTTTGTTGACCCAACTCGTGAAATTTTAACTCAAGCTGTTATGCTTGTCAGCCAACAAGGTACCACTATGACCACCACCATCACCTTCTCAAATGTTAACACCAACTCAATCTCTGATGATATCTTTGAAGTCCCAGCATACTGTCAATGCCCAACCCCAGCCCCACCAGTTATCCCACCAGCTAATGCTTGTCCAGGTAACCCACCATCTGGTTGTAATTGTGCACCAGCCTTAAGCTTCTGTTCTGAAGTTAACTATCCAATCGATTCATCTGATGCTCCATCAGTCGATGCTATGATCGAACAAACTTTCAATAACTTTGTTTCATTCGCTCAACCAACTGCTGCTTGTGCTTCAAACATGAAAAGCTTTTTATGTGCAACTTTATTCCCCCTCTGTACTGGTTCAATTATCCCAGTTTTACCATGTGCTAACCTTTGCCCAAGCTGTAGCTGTGGTGCTGGTAACAATACCTGTGCTGCTGCTTTACCAAATACCGTCTGTACTCAATATGGTAATGGTTTCTGTTAAATAAATAAATAAATAAAATATCTATAAACCTAAAACAAATTATTTATAAAAAAGTCATAAGGAGAACGTTTTATTTTTTTTTTTATTTTTAAAATTTTTTTTTTTTTTTATTTTTTTAAACAAATAGTGGAAATGAATTAAATAGTATCCAATAATAATAGCAGTAGCAATGACAATCAAATTAAATAATCATTTTCATCATAAGATTTGTATTCCCATCATAGACGTTTTAGTGATTATAGTGTGACATGGTAATGAAATAATATCAGCAATAGAAAAAGGAATACAAATCAATATTGATTTGCTGTAGATCAAATTGTTTAAAAAAATAATAAAATTTTTATTTTTCACGCTAGTACCCAATATGGTAATGGTTTCTGTTAAATTTAATAAATATTTGAATTATATCAATTATATTAAATATTACTTTTTTGGAAAATGTTTTCAATTAAAATAGTCCATAAATTCTTAATATTAAAAAAAAAATAAACAAATTTAATTATTTATGTAAAAAAACAAATGTAATTATTATAGTTATTAATTTTTTAAATCTTTATTAATTTTTTAAATCTTTATATTATAATTTTTTTAATGTAAACCAATTGGTTTATATTGACTATCTCTTTTAATTTTTCTTGCAATTAAAACAACAACAACTGATATTATAATAACAGCACCAATAACACCAAGAGAGATTCCAATTTTTTCAGCTTTTGTTAAAACATGTGGAGAATTTCCTTTTGAGGTTGGTTGACTGGTTGAACTTGAACATTGAACATTTTCAAATTTATTATTATTATTATTATTATTATTATTGTTGATATTAAATTTGATATTACATGAATTCTTATCAGAAAGGCAATTGATACCATAATTATTATAATCACTTGTTTTTTGAACATTTAAAAAAACAGTTGAATTTATAGTTATGTTTGAAGAACCACAAAATATATTTGAACCATTACCATTTATTAGTGGTGAACCATCAATTTTATTATCAATAAATTTAACATTATTAATAGAAATAGTGCAATTTAAATTATAAATTGAACCACCTAAACCATTTTTAGCAAAATTTTCATTAAAAATTGTATTGGAAATGGTTAAATAATTACTACTTTGATTTGTACCACATTGATCTATATAAATTGCACCACCATTTTGAGCATGATTATTTGTAAAAGTACAATTGTTGATAGTTGCTTGGTTATTCAATAGTGTGATTGCACCACCAACATTATTAATGTAGTTATTAATATTGTTATTTTCAAATGAACATGAATCAATTACTGATTGACCTCCATTCTTTAGTAAAATAGGTAAAGTGTTTAAAGTATTAACAAAGTTACAAGATGAAAATGAACTCGTTGCACTTGAGTCACCAGATATTTGAATGACAATTCCACCATATGTATCAGTGACATTAACATTACTAAATTTGAAAACTGGTATACTTGGAGTAGTTGTAGAAGTATTGTTGTTATTATTGGTTTTAATTAGATAAATTGAATTATTTGAACTACCACCAGTAATAATTGTATTGGAAATTGACAAGAAACCATTATTGATCATTAATATACTACCAATATCATTGGAAACAAAATTTAAAATATTTGAATCTTCAATTGTAAAAATAATTGGTATGCCATCACTATAAATAATACCACCAACTGCATTCACAAGTTTAGTGTTGTTAAATGTTGATTGAATGATTGAAACGGTACTATTTTTAGTTGATGAAGGTGAAGGTAATGGTAAATTATTTTTTAAAAATGCAAAAGTTCCACCTACATGATAAGCAGCGTTTCTGTAAAATGAGCATTTTGTAACTGATAAATTTATTAAACTTGAACCATTCACTAATACAACAGATCCATCAGATAAACCATTCTTAAATGTTATACCATAAAAAGTAATATTATTTACATCTAGATTACTCTTTATTTGAATATTTATAAATGGGTCTATTAATTCTGTTAAATCTAAAAATACATTTGGTGCAATAATATCTGGTGAGGCTGAATTTATTATTGAAATGGTTTTATTTGTAATTTCACCAAATGTTGTTTTTTCAACATTATAATACCCTGGACTGATTGTCATTAACATTTCAGAGAATTGGCCACAATTTGAAATTGACTGTGAAATTGTTGAACAAGGATTATCTGATGTTCCACAATCATTTGAATCTGAATTTGAATCTGAATTAACAAAAGTATTACAAACCTGACAATTTACAAAGCCAATTAAAAAATTTATAATAATAATTAAAAAAAACAATAAGTAATTGTTTTTCTTCATTTTTTTTATATTATAATATGTAAATAAAATATTTTTTTTTTAAAAAAAAAAAACAAAAAAAAAAAAAAAATAAAAAAAATAAAAAGAAAAAGAAAAAGAAGATTTTTTTTTTTTTTTTTGATAATTTTTGATATTTATAGATTTTTTTTTTAAAAAAAAAATGACGTGGTAATCAAAATTGGTAAAAAACAATTATTTAATTAAATTTGTTTTTAATATGGATTCAATATAGATAAATAGAGCACCCAAAAATACACAAAAGGATATAAAATATAAAAAAAAAAAAAAAAAAAAGTATAAAAATTAAATCATTTCGATTAAAATTAATTTCTCTTTTATTTTATGCATAGTTGACTGTAGAAGTAATTAATTCATTTGTTAAAAATGTTGCATAGGAAAAAGGAAAGCTCTTATATAATTTTCTATATCCTTGAGTTTTTACTAAATTAGTTGCTATTGAGATTGGATTAGTTGACAATAAATTAACAGAATTACCAAGATAACGTTGAACGAATAAAAAAGACAATTGACAAAGAACTGTTTCGCATGGAACGATAGCCAACGTTCTTAAAAAGGTTTTAGCGTATATTGATTTAATTATGAGTGTTGAATTTCTCCAAAATGTTGATTTTGGATTCTCTAATGATTTAGATTCGACATATTCAATTAATATATTATGTAATTTATTTACAATACCCTTTATAAGTCTACCTGTAGTATGCATCGCAACTGATGAAATAAAAGCGTAGGCTTCATTTTTAAAATTTAATTTTCCAGTTACCCCATCTTGACAAAGTACAACTTTTTTAATTAATTCCAAAAATGATAGTTTGTTGGCAGTTTGTATATAACATTCAAGTGAGAATGCAACAAATGATGTATAACACCATAGAATTTCATCCATTAATTTACCCATTGTTGAGGATGGATAGATTAATTCATCCTTTAATTTAAAAAGTGGTCGTAGTAAGGAAGGAGCAAAGGTTTGTGCTAAAATGATTTTACCTAATGAAAATGCATTATTATTTCTATTGAATGATTGAAGAACTCCAAGTGAGTTAGAATAACTTGGAGTTGTATTTATAACAAATGAAGCTATTTTAAATCTTGCTGCTAAAATTCCCATAATTGAGAGTAGGGTATGATTTTTTTGATTTAATGATTTAAAGTATTCAAGTTCAAAGGTGACCATCTCATCATGTATTTCTCTATCATAATAATCCCTTAACCTTTTATCTGAAATTACTGAATAGGCCGCATCGAAACTCTCTGTTTTTTGTTTATCATTTTCGAAATTACTTCAAACTTTTTTATTTAAATGAGCAATTTTATCGATAGTATCTTCTTTTTTAACTCCTAAAAATCTATAAAGTTCACCACAATGACATTCATGTGTTGCATAAAATATTTTTACTTTATCTTCTTCAGTAATTGGAAAAATTTGTGTATCTTTCATTTATTTATTTATTTTTTTTTTTTTTTTTTTTTTGTTTAAATTATAATGTATAATAATAATGATTCTGTTTTTTTTTTAGATATTTTTTGGAAAATTGAGTTGATTTTTTTAAAAAAATAAAACCATCATCATAATTTGTTGTAATCATAATTAGTTAATAGAAAAATAAAAAAAGAGGGTTACACTCTTATTAAAAAGTACTCAAAATCATTTTAATTTTAAAGTTTAAAGAAAATTAATTTTATTATTTATTTTTAGGTTTATTATTATTATTTTAAAAAATTAAAGGTCTGTTGATATATTAGAAATAAGGTATTCTTCTAATAAAAGGGAGATATAAGAAAATGGTAAAGATTTATATAATTTTCTATATCCTTGAGATTTTACTAAATCAACTGCTAATGAGATTGGATTGATTGATAATGATAGAGTTGGTTTACCAAGATAACGTTGAACATATAAATAAGAGTATTGAGAATGAATTGCTTCATATGGAACGAGGAACAATGACATAAAAATACTTTTAACGTATATTGATTTAATTATGAGTGAGTTTCTCCAAAATGTTGAATTTGGATTCTCTAATGATTTCGACTCAACATATGCTTCAACTTTATTATAACCAATTCTTAAGAGTCTACTTAATGCGTACATTCCAAATGATGAAATAAAAGTGTAGGCTACATTTTTAAAATTTAATTTTCTAGTTACCCCATCTTGACAAAGTACCACTTTTTTAACTACTTCCAAAAACGATAAATTGTGTGCAGTTTGCATATAACAATCAAGTGGGAAGGTTATAATAAATGTAGAGAGATAGGAAACAATTTCATCTGTTAATTTACCAACCATTGAGAATGAATAGGTGTATTTATCCTTCAATATAAAAAGTGGTTGAATTATCATTGCAAGAGTTGAAGGAAGCATTGCTTGTGTCAAAACGATTTTACCTAATGAAAATGCACTATGTTTTTTAATGAAAGATCTGAGAATTTGAAGTGAACTAATTGATGGTGGACTTGGAGTTGTATTTATTACAAGTGAGATTATTTCCAATGGTGCTAATAAAGCTCCAATTGTTGAGAGTAGGGTTTGATTTTTTTGATTTAATGATTGAAAATATTTAAGTTCTTCTCTAACCATATCATCATACAATTTTTCATCATAGTAATCTCTTAATCTTTTATCTGAAATTATTTCATATGCTGCATCCAAGCTGGCCGTGACTATTTCATCATTTTTAAAATTACTTTTAATTTCTTTATATGTATGAGCAATTTTATCAATAGTATCTTCTTTTTTAACTCCTAAAAATCTATAAAGTTCACCACATTTATGATACTGAATTGCATAACAAATTTTTTTAACATCTTCGATAGTAATTGGGAAAATTTGTGAATCTTTCATTTGTTTTTATTTAATGTTAATAATAATTGATTTATTTTCTTTTTTTTTTGATTAAAAGTGAAAATAAAAAAAAAAAAAATTTTTTGTTTTTTATTAGATATTTCCCAAAAAAAAGATATTTATGTGGGGTAAGCCATAATTTATTTTATTTTTTTTTTAAAAATTAAAAACAAAAAAAAAAAAAAAGAATTGTTGTGGAAATAGAGATAAATTAATTAAAAAAAAAAAAAAAAAAATTAAATGATTTTGAAAGGGAAACAATAGTTTTACTTGATTGATAAAAGGAAAATGATAAATAAGGTAATGATAACTCGAGTGATGAAAAAATTACTTTAAAAGAGAATGAAGATTATGTTATCAATCAAGAACAAGACAAGAAGAAATCATGGTTACTCGAGATATGGAAATTTAATGAAGATTTAGAATTCATATGACGGTAAAGAAGATGGTGTTTATTATGAAATGGACAAGATGGTGATGAAGAGGATGAAGAATTTAAATAATTATGTAAAAAATTATGTTTAATTCTAAAATGTGATTCAAAAAAATGCATTATTTCAATTCAATTTGAGTTTAACTTAATTTTTTTTATTTATTGCAATTTTTTTTTTTTTGTTTTTTATATTTTCTATTGTTTTTATATATTTTGAAATTTAATATTTCAGGAATTTTCCAAAGATGGATGGTAAAAATATTAAACAGTATTGCAAGTCAAAACAGTTGAACCTTTGTTTGTTAAGGTTAATTCAAATCCTCCAAAACTACGGTCATATTCGCCAAAGTCATTAAATGTATCCTGTTCAGCTGGTGAGACTCCAGCTTGCATTTGAATTGTACCAACACCACCCCCATCAACTTCACAATTAACAACTGTTGGTTTTGTTGCCCATGTTGGCTAAAAATATATAAAAAAATAAAAAAATAAAAAAAATAATAAATAAAAGGTTAGGATTTTAAAATGAAATAAATATATTATAAAATTTAATAAAATTTACAATTGATCCTTGAGATTGTCCTGGTTGTAAAGTCCATGGTCTAAATAATAATAATTTTAGGTTATTTATTAGATACAATTTCAATTAAAAATGAAAATTTTTTTTATCTTTATATTACCCAGCCATTTTTTATTTAATTTTTTAATTTATTTAGAAAATTTTAAGATGTTAGAAAATTTTATAATTATTTAATTTTTAATTATTTAATAAAAAAAAAAAAAAAAATTTAAATATTTTTTTTTTTTTTCTCAAAAAAAAAAATCAAATTTTAATTCTTAAAATAAATAATTAAAATTCAAACAATCTATTTTTTTTTGGGCATTATAAGAAAAGATTATTTTTTATTGTGATTTTGATAAGTAAGTTGGTTCTTCTCTAAACAAAAAATAGAAAAGAGGTTTTGTTTTTAAGTTTTCTCCACAAAATATTAAAAAAAAAAAAAAAAAATTTATTTTTAACCAAAACTTTCCAAATTAGATTTTTTTTTTTGGGTGAATTTGGCAATTTTTTATTTTTTAAAAAAATTAAAATAAAAATAAAAAATGGTTGTAAACGTGTTGTTTAAATTGACTTTTAGTACTCTTTTTTTTTATTAATATTATTAAATAATTCCAATTTTTTATGGGCATTATTAGAATTTATTTTGTAAATATGGTAAAAATCATTTTTATGTTTTTTTTGTTTTTTTTTTTGTTTTTTTTTTTGACCAGTTAGGTGTCTCTTAATTATCCAAAAGTTTTTTTTTTTTTTTAAAAAAAGGCATTATTTGCAAATGATAATTCAAAAAATAAAATAAAAAATAAAAAAAAATAAATGCCACAATTTTAATTTGTTATGACTTTAAATTTATTTTTTTCTTTTTTTTTATTTTTTATTTTTTATAATTTTTATGATTAATGCTTTTAACAAAATACCACAATTTAGAAACACTTTTAAATATTTATTTTAATTTGATTTTGCTTGGAACTGGTTTTAATTTTTTGTGATAATAAATATTCACTTAAAAAAAAAGTTTCACAATCTTTATTATAATATACTAATAAATCCTTGTTTTTTTATTTATTAATTTTAAATTTATTCTGAATATTCTAAATCTCCTTTTAAAAAAGAGTATACAAATCCTTCCAATAAATGTATTAAATAGGAAAATGGTAAAGATTTATATAATTTTTTAAATCCTTGGGTTTTTACTAAATCAACTGCTAATGAGATTGGATTGTTTGTTAATATTTGAACTGGGTTACCAAGATAACGTTGAACATATAAATAAGAGTATTGAGAATTAATTGCTTCAAGTGGGGCTAGAACCAATGACATTAAAATACTTTTAACGTATACTGATTTAATTAAGAGTGCGTTTCTCCAAATTGCTGAATTTGGATTCTCCACTGATTTCGATTCGATATATCCTTCCAATTTATCAACTCCAATTCTTAAAGTTTTACTTAACACATAAATTCCAAATGACGAAATAAAAGTGTGGGCTAAATTTTTAAAATTGAATTTTCCAGTCACCCCATCTTGACAAAGTACAACTTTTTTAATCACTTCAAAAAATGATAAATACTTTACAGTTTGTACATAACATTCAATTGGAAATATAACAATGAATGATGAAAAGTAGTTTATAATTTCATCTGTAATTTTACCGGTTTTAGAGAATGGATATGCGAATTTATCTTTTAATCTGTAAAGTTGTTGTTGAACCAATATTCCAATAGTTGATGGAAGAACTGCTTGTGCTAAAAAGATTTTACCCACTGATAAAAACCCATTATTTTTAAAGAACGATTGAAGAATTTTCATTGAACTAACTGATGATGACGAATTTGGTGCAGTGTGTATAATAACCGATACCATTTCCAATGGTGCCAAAGCAGTTCCAACCATACTGAGAAGAGCATTATTTCTTTTACTTATTGATTGATTATATTCAAGTTCTATTCTTACCAACTCGTTATAAAAATTTTTATCATAGCAATCTCTTAATCTTTTATCTGAAATTATTGAATATGCCACATCTAAACGTTCAAGAGTCATTTTATCATTTTCAAAATTACTTCTAATTTCTTTATATGTAAGAGCAATTTTATCAATAGTATATTCTTTTTTAACTCCTAAAAATCTATAAAGTTCACCACATTGACAACCATCAAAGGCATAAATAATTTTATCAACATCCTCTTGAGTGATTTGAAAAATTTGTGTATCTTTCATTTGTTTCTTTAAATAACAATTTTCTTTTTCTTTTCTATTTTTTTTTTATTTATTTTCAAAAAAAAAATTTTGATATTCAATAAAGAAACAAAAAAAAAATTTTATATTGGTGAAAAAAAAAAAAAAAATATCTTTCATAAAAAAAAAAATATCTTTTTAAATTGTCAAAAAAAAATATCTTTTAAAATTGTTTCATTATAAAAAATCATACTGAAAAACAAAACACAAGGCATTTTTTTTTCTTTCTAAAACAAAACAGCACTATTTTTCTTTTTTTTCTTTTTTTTTGATTGTTTTTTTTTTGATTGTTTTTTTATTTATTTTTTTTTTTTTTTTTTAATGCAAATAAAAAAAATTAAATTCTATTTCTTTTTTTATTTTTTTTATTTTTGATTAAAAAAAAGAAAAAAAAGAAAATTTATATTTATAAATTGTTTTATCTTTTATTTTAAAATAATAAATATTTTTTATTATTATTATTTATGTATTATTTAATTTACTATTTACCATTTACTATTTATTTATTATTTATTGTTAAGTAATTATTTTCCTCTTAATTGATTCCTTCTATGTTTAAAAATGATAAACATTCCAATAAAGATGCAAACCAAATTGAAAACAAAACTTAAAATAAAACATGTTCTAAAACAATGAGTTCCATGACACTTTTCTCCATCTACTGATAAACTATCATAAATCTTACTGCTAAATGTGCTAAAGGCAAGTGATGCTGATGCTGATGAAATTGCCAACTAAAGAAAAAAAAGTAAAATATTAATATTTTAATTTTAAAAATAAAAAAAAATAAAAAAACAAATAAAAAAATAAAAAAAAAAAAAGAGAGAGAGAAAAAGGAAAACTTACAAAACCGAAATTAATACCAAATCTTCTTGGACCAAATCTTAAACTTGTTAATGATACCATAATTGAAACCATTCCACCATAACCAATTCCAGTAATTATAGTTGCTGGATAAAACAAAGCATCTAATTCAAATGAAATGATTAAATGAGTTAAAGAGAGTATAAAACTAGATAGAACAACGCACCAGAATCTAGAATATTTTTTAGATCTATTAAATAAATAAAAAAATTTAAAAAAAATTAATTAATTATAATGTTAAATAAATAATAGTAGTAAATAATTCCAAAAAATAAAATAAAATAAAAATAATACAAACATAAAATCAGATAATAAACCATTTCCAGCTCTACCTGTCAAATTACTACATGCGAAAATAATAACAAGATCACTATAATATGTATATTAATTAATTAATAACAGTTTAATTTTTATTTTTTTTTTTATTTATTTACATGTAATTAGTTTTTATTAACAAACATACCTATGAATTGAAGATGGTCTATTAAATGCTTGAGCCATAACTGCAATATTATTTAAAAACATTAAACTAGTACCTGCTGCAAAGAAATAAATAATCCACATTAACCAAAATTCCCATTGCTTTAATAATTTTAAACCTGAAATATCTCTTCTACCTATAAACATTTAATAATTTATTATTTGTTAATAATGAAAAGAG
The DNA here is from genome assembly GCF_000004695.1 of Dictyostelium discoideum AX4. Classification (NCBI taxonomy): domain Eukaryota; phylum Evosea; class Eumycetozoa; order Dictyosteliales; family Dictyosteliaceae; genus Dictyostelium; species Dictyostelium discoideum. The sequence continues at coordinate 5,151,413 of NC_007090.3, forward strand.
AGAGGAAAATAAAATAATAATAATAATAATTTTTTATTTACCATCTAAATAATTTGGATTTCTTTCTACATCTAAATCTGCACCTATAGCTGCAACCTCATCAAAATCTTCGATTTTGTTTAGTAATTTATAACTAGAAGAATCTAAACTATTATTATTATTAGTAATATTATTAATTAAAGTTTTTAATTTACCTCCTTTTTTTTGCATATTAACATCACTACTATTTAAGTCACCACTACCCTTGTTATTATCACTACTACTACCACTACCACTACTAGAGGTACCATTCTCCTCATCAATTCCAATGTTGCCACCATTTGTAATAGAATTACCACTTATTGTTAGATCTTCAGTACTTTGGTTGAATTGATCACTTAATTTTTGTTCTTTTTTATCAATTGAATTATCAAGTTGATCAGCATCATCACTATCACTTTGAATTTCTGGTTCTTCGACACCCTCAACCTTTACAACTCTAACAATAAATGCTGAAATAAATGCAACAGAACTAAGGAGAATGGCTAAAAATAATAAATATCCTTCGACATCATTATTCTTTTTAAATGTTGATTTATAAATAATACCAAAAATACCCGATGATAATGCAAACATACCAACTAATATACCTCCAATCTAAAATAAATAAATAAAATAAAATACAAATAAATTGATTAATATTTTATTATTATAATAATAATAAATAATAATAAATAATAAATAATAAATAATAATTACCTTTCCTCTATGTTTAATTGTATAATTATGAACATTTGGAACGATTGAAGCTGTAAATGTTGCATGTGAAGCTTGACCAACTAAAAATAAAAAGAATGATAACAAGTATACATTGTTAATTATTGTACCCTTTAAAATACCCCAAACACCCATATATCCAATGATATATAATACTGTTGCTAACAATGATGTATAAAATGGTCCGAATAAATCAAAGAAATACCCAACTGTTAATCCAATGTATCTATATTTAAATTAATAATATGAGTTAGGAATTTGGAGAGAGAGAGAGAGAAGAGAGAAGAGAAAAAAAAAAAAAAAAAAAAAAAAAAAAAAAAAAAGTGGAAAAAACTTACATTCCAACATCACCAAGTGAAATTGCTAAACCAATATCAGTTTGACTATAATCTAATCTATCTCTAACTTCATTAGAAATAACACTAAAACCATATAGAGTACCAGATATTAAAATTGTTAAAACACCCCAAACGAATGAAATGGTTCGTTGTGTTCTTTTATTTTTAATAATATGAGGAGGTTTATAAAATCTATGTAAACCTTTTTCTTTTTCAATTTTTTTTTTATTTCTTTTCTTTAAGTATCTTGTATTATCATCATCCTGATCATCATTTATATTAATATTTACATTGTCAATACTATTCTTTAATGAATCTTCTTCTTCCTTTGTTATTGAATAATTAGAATCGGTTAATTCATTATTATTATTGCCATTACTACTATTTATAGTATCAGACATTATTAAAGGTTTTGTTTGTTTTGTTTTGTTTTTTTTTTTTTTTTTTTTTTGGGAAAAGAATAATAGTTTTTATTATTTTTTTATTTGTTTTTTTTATTTTTATTTTTATTTTTATATTAAAAAGTTTAATTTAATCAAAGAGATTAGGTTGACTAGAATACAGAGTTGGAATATAAATTTTAACCAACAAAGTTTTGAAATAATAAATTTTTTTTATTACTATTTTATTATTTTTTTTTTTTTATATTTTCTATTTGGTGTCTGTTTTATTCTTTTTTTTTAAAAAAAATTCAGTAATACCAGAGTTTCAGCGGGTTTATGTGGGATGGAGTGAATGTGTGATTTTATTTTTATTGGTGAAAAGATATCGTTTTATCTTTTTACTATTGTATTAATGTGTGGTAGTGTGGTAGTGTGGTAGTATTATTGTAGTAAAATTGGTAGTGTGCGTGTGTGTGAGTGTGGTAGTAAATTATAAAAATATTTAATAATAAAATATAAATATATATGTATATATTTTATTTTATATTTTGTAGAGAATAATTTAGTAGTGATATTTTTTATTTTTGAATAAATAGCATGCAAAAAAAAAAAAAAAAAAAAGGAGAGACTTTTTAACAAAAATAATATTAATATTATTATTATTATTATTATTATTATTATTATTATTATTATTATTATTATTATTATTATTATTATTATTATTATATATTACTATTATTATTATTATTATTATTATTATTATTATTATTATTATTATTATTATTATTATATTTTACTATTATTATTATAATTTATTATTATTATTATTATTATTATTATTATTATTATTATTATTATTATTATTATTATTATTATTATTATTATTATTATTATTATTATTATTATTATTACTATTATTATAAGGTTATGTTTTTTGGTTTTATTTATTAATTTTTAATTTCATTAATGATGATTAATTTTGATAATAATTTGTCATTTACGATGAGAAGTTAATAAATATTTGATAAAAAAAAAAAAAAAAAAATAATAATAAAAAAAATAGTATCAGTTTTGATTTATCAAAAAAAAAAAATAAAAAAATAAAATTAAAAAATAATAAAAAAAAAAATTTATAAAATATTTAAAAAAATAATATTTTGAATGGGAAATTTCAAAAAAAAAAAAAAAAAAAAAAGATATTTTTCTTTTTTTTTAGACTAAAAATAGTTTTAAATTTAATTTATGTTTAAATTATTATTATTATTATAATTTCTTTTATTTTTTTTTTATTATTTTTTTTTTTATTATTTTTTTTTTTCAAATAAATATTATTTGTATATATATTTTTTAAATTATTTATTTCTTTTTTTTTTTTTCTTTTTTTTTTTTCTTTTTTTTTTTTTTTTATAAATTTTTTAATTTAATTTAAATCAAAATATTTTCTAAAAAGAGGACAATATTTACTTTCTACAGTAACAAATTCTTTAAAGAATAAACTCTTTGAGTCTTTAGTTGTACAAGTTTGAGATTTTAATAATAAGAATTGATCAAAGAGTTTATCGATAGTTTCTTTGTCAGAATCTTTATAGTCATTGTAAAGACCACCATATTGACCCTCCTCTTTGGAATCCTCAAACAAGATGACGAAATAAGAGGAAAGATGATTTTGAATGGAAAACATGAAATGTTGTTGACATTCTTTTGGTGCCAATGTCATCAATTGTAAATAGAATTCCATTGGTGTTAAGATATCATCCAAATCACCACTTTCTAAACAATAGATAACATCATTCGAGATTGCTCTTTCATGGCATGATAAAAGTTTGATACACTGTTCTTTACTCTCAACGGATGGTAATGATTGATAGATTTCAAATAAACCTTGAGTCTCCTCCAATGTAAGATGTTCCTCCTTCCATGTATTTAAATATTCAACCAAGATTGAATAAAACTTTTCAATGAATAATTTTGAATCGGTATTCTTTAAAATTGAATGGAAAACAGAAATGAATTCACTATTAATCTCACCTTCCTCTTCATCAACGCCATCATCACCACCACCACCATTTACCAATATGAATCTATTCAAATATTCAATAATCTTTTCAACATTATCTCTTATAAATAATCCAACAACTTTATTCTCACGTAATAAAAATGTTGATTCATTCTTTTCTAATGATTCACAACCAGCATTACTTTATTTTTTTGGAAAAAAAAAAATAAAAAATTAATAAATTTTGTTTTTTTTTTTTTTTTTTTTTAATATATTAATTAATATTTTACATACGTTATTTTTTCAATATTTTTTAAATAATATTGTTCTTGATCAGAGTCAGTTAAATAACAACAAATACTCATGAAATAAGTTGCTCTTTGTTTTTTATCAGCCAACATTGGTAATTGATATTCAAGATTTTTTAAAAGATGTGAAGATAATTCCTGTTTCTTTTCAGAGGTTAATAATTGTTGACCATTGAAAATACCCAATGATAATGAAACTAAACCTGATAATGACTCTTTGGTTTTTTGCATTAATTCAATTGATGAAACTTTTAATAATAAATCAAATGGTGTTTTCTCTGATGATGCTTGATCAATGAATGCTTGATCATTCTCTTCAATTTGTGTACCTAATACTAAACCAACTCTTGATAAAAAGAATTTAATTGTTTTAATTGCAATATGGCCATCTCCTGAATCTAAATCTTTATATAAATCCAAATACTAATTTTTTAAAAATAAAAAAAATAAAAAAAAAAAAAAAAAAATTAGTAAATAAATAAAAAAATAAAAAAAAATTAATAAAAAAAAAAAAAAAATTAAAATTATATAATTACATTAACTAAAATTTCAAATAATTCGAATCTCCAATTTATAATAATATCTAAAGATGAAAGTGCTTGAATGGCAAAGAATTTAACTTGATCTGATGATTCTAATGTAATTAAGGTTTCATATAATTCTATTACTTTTTTATCATCTTTATTTTCCATATAATATTTAATAAATAAACAAGTTGATAATGCTCTTAAAATGTAATTATTACTTTTAACCCATTCTTCTAATTCTATTTTTTTTTTTTTTTTTTTTTTTTTTTTTTTTTTTTTTTTTTTTTTTTCGTTTTATAAAATTGAAAAAAGAGAAGTCAGCGACTGGCAAATTTTTTTTTTTTATTTTTTTTTTTTATTTCCACTCCGACATTTTTTTTTAATTTTTTTTTAATTTTTTTTTTTTATTTTTGGCACACGATAAAAATAGATAAAAATAAATCCAAAAAAAAAAAAATAATAAAAAATAATAATGACTTACGATTAATTTTTAATTTTTTTGAGATCATAAAAATGACAACAGAATTAATTGTACTTAAAATTTGACATGATTTTAATGTAGTGGTTGTAATGAATTCTTCAACTGCTTTTTTAAAATCTTCAACACTCCATTTTGAACATTGTTTTAATAAATCTTCTGAAACCATTTCTTCTAAATCGCTATCACTTTTATTTACACTTGATAATATAAAAACATTATCTGATTTTGCAATACCTTCATTTAAAAATTTTATTATTTCTTGCATTTTTTATTTATTTTTATTATTATTATTTAAATTGTTTGTGTGTTTTGTGTGTGCGTGTGTGTTTATGTGTGAGAAAAAAATCCTATTTATTTATTTATATATATGTACAAATTTTTTTTTTTTTTTATATTTTATTATTTTTTTATTTTTATTTTTGCTTTTTTTTTTTTTTTCTATCCTCTCAAAATAATTTTATTTTTCATGAAAAAAAAAAAAAAATAAAAAAATAAAAATAAAAAAAAAACAATTTTTTTTTAAAAAAAAAAAAAAAAAAAAAAAAATCAATAAAAAATCAGATAAAATTGGTTTTTTTTCTTTTTTTTTTTTTTATTTTTCTTTTTTTTTTTAAATAAAAACCTTTTTTTTTTTTTTTTTTTTTGTGCAATAATATTTTTAGAAATTAAAAATATCTTTCGCGCTGAACATTTGTCCATATTATAATAATAAACCAAACTTCACTCCGATTATATTGAAAATTAAAAAAAAAAAAAAAAAAAAAAAATAGAAAAATTCAAATTAATTTCGAATTGATTGGTGCAAGGTATTTTCTTGGCATTATCACAAGTTCAAGCCGATAGTATGAAATAAAAAAAAAATAAAAAAAAAAAAAAAAAAAAAATAAATAAATAAATAAGTAAATAAATAAATAAAAAATAAACAAATAAAAAAAATAAAAATTTAAAACTAAACAAATAAAGTTTAAAAAAAAAAAAAAAAACAATAAATTATTTTATCATTATAATAAAATTATTTGAAAGTTTTTAAACTAAAAATAAACCAAATTCTTTTTTTTGATTTTTTTTTTTTTTTTTAAAAAAATTGATTAATTAAATAATTCTAGTAAAGGAATAATAAAATAAAAAGTTAATTTGGAAATGATTAAAATAATCATAAGATTAAAATAATTATTATTCACAGAATATTATGTATTTTTTTTTTTTTTTTTTTTTAATAATTTAAAAATAGTTTTTGGTTAAAAAAAAAAGTGATAATGAATAACACTGAAATATTAATTATTTTTTTTTTTATTATTTTGAACTTTAACAATTTAATCTATTCCAGAAACACCGAAACGCTTTGAATTAAAAAAAGACCTTTCAGACTTTTTGACATTAATAGTTTTCTTAAAAATAAAGATTACTTTTTTTTTTTTTGATTTTTTAAATTTCGTTTTTTTATTTTCACTTTTTTTTTTTTAGTCAATTTTTTTTTTTTTTTTTTTTTTTCGAACATTTTTTTTTGTTATAAAAAAAAAAAAAATAAAAATAAAATAAAAAAAAAAAAATTTTAAATATATATACTTACATTAACTAAAATTTTGAATAGTTCAAATGAAACATATTTACATTTTTTTATTACAAACTACTGAAAATTAAAATAATCACTCAAATTATTTTTTTTTTTTTTTTTATTTTTTTGAACCAATTTCCCTACTCAATTTTTTGAAATAATTTATTTTTTCAACTTTTTTTTTAGTTACAGCCACTTTTTTTTTTTTTTTTTTTTTTTTTTTTAAAATACAATAATAATGATTCAAAAAATATAAAAAAATTAAAATTAAAATTATTAAATAAAATAATGAGAAAAAAAATAATATTCTTTTCAATATTATTAATTTTTTTTTTATTTATTAATAAATCGTTTCAACAATTTGACAATTCTCAATTACAATCACTACAATCACCACAATCGCCACAATCATCACAATCAATCAATGAAATTAATTTATATGTAAATAAAAATGGAAATGATACAAGTGGTGATGGTACAATAACTTCACCATTTTTTAGTATATGTAAAATATTAAATTTAATTAATCAAACATCACCATCACAACCAATAATAGTTAATATTGGAATTGGCAATTATTCATGCACTTATTGCATACGTTATCAATTTGAAAATTTTATTGATATTAAATTTCAACAATATTATTATATAAATGATACCATTAATAATAATAATAATAATAATAATAATAATAATAATAATAATAATAATAATAATAATAATAATAATAATAATAATAATAATAATAATAATAATAATAATAATAATAATAATAATTATGAAGTAATAATAATAAATTTAAATTTAATGTTTTCAAATAGTAGAATTGAAATTAATGGTATTCAATTTATATATGAACAAGTGGATATTGGGAATATGATATTAGTAATTGATAATCAATCAGAATTTATATTAAATGATTCAAAAATTCTATTTGATGGATCATTTAATTTAACTTATTATTTAATTTCAGTTGAAAATAATTCAACATTAATGCTTTACAACCAATCAACTATAGAGCAAAATAATAATTATTCATTTAAAATTTATTTTTTAACATCAAAATTAACAATTTATAATTCAACATTAACAAATCAATATATTACATTTAATGGTGGTGAAAATAGTAATTTACTTGGACTATTCTTAATAAATTATTCAACATTTAATTATTGTTTCTTTTTTACAAAAGGTTATTCAAATTTATATCTTACAAATGTTGATGTTATCGGTGGATATTTCGATACAAGATTACTTGGTAGTAAAACAAATAATAGTGAATTTATAATTAATAATTGTAATATAATAATTAAAAAATGTAAAGGATTTTGTAATGGAATAAATAATTATTTTGAAATTGGATATGGTATAAAATTTAATTTAATAAATTCAAAATTACAAGCAGATTCAAATGAGGATACAAATTATCAATCAATTTTATATGGTACAGATAAATCAATAATAACAATCGAAAAAGTTTTATTTAAAAATTTATCAACATTTAAATCTTTTATAATTGTAAATGATTGTGAAATAATATTTAATGAAAATTTAGGTACTAAAATTAATACAAAATCATTCATTAAATTATATTCAAGTAATTTAGAATTGAATTCATTAGATTTTCAAAATTTTCAATTCATATCTACTTCTCAAGGAAACGAAAATAATTTTATTTTCATTGAAATTAAATCATTACCATCAAATTTAACAATTACAAATTTAAATTATAATTTTAATGGTTTTCCAATTTTAATTTATAATATTGATAATAATAATAATTCAAATAATAGTTCAAATGATAATGGTTTAGATAGTTTAGATAATTCAAATAATAATATGCCAATTGTTGAATTATTTAATTCAACATTTTTAAATATTCAAGGATTTAAATTTAAAAATTCAATAATTAAATTTAAAAATGTAACAATTGAATCAATAAATAATGATAATAATAATTTATTTGAATTTTTAGAATCTACAGAGTTTGAATGTGAAGAATGTTTTTTTAAAAATCCAATTTTAAGTAATAGAATTTATTTATTTTCAATTTTATCAAAATCATCAATTAATTTATTAAATTGTAAAATTACAAATTCATCATTAATTGCATTGATTGAGAATGAATCAAGTGCAAAATTTGAAAAAACAATATTTACAGAACTATTTTCAACAGTTGGTGAAGTTTTAAAATGTAATTCAAATTGTAGGTTGATAATTGAAGATTGTAATTTTGAAAGAGTTTATTGTATTACTAGTAATTTTTTATTAATTTCAAATTCATCAAGATTGGAAATGAGTGGTACATTATCAAATTTTGGTATTGGTATTGAACCATTTGCAATTATAAATAGTAATAGTTTTGTTTATGTAGATGGTATTACAATGAATAGTACTGTATTTCAGACGAATTTATTCTCAATTGATTCTTCATCGAATTTGGAATTCTTTAATTCAGAATTTAATGGATTATTTAGTTTTGGTACAATGTTTTTAGTTTATGATGATTCTAGACTATCATTTGAAACTACCTCATTGATTGGAAATACATTTTCAATATTAATAGATTCAAAAGATTCAATAATTGATTTTAAAAATATTGAATATGTTAATAATTTAGGTAAATTATTATCAAGTTTAGGGGATCATATTGATTTTGAGTCATTCAAAATCGATAGTATTAAAGGTATATCATTTGTTAATTTATTCACATTTAATGATTCACGTGTACATTTTACAAATATAACCATTTCAAATAATTATTTTATGGGTAGTGTTATTGAATCATATAATTCGGATTTGGAATTTACTGAATTTAATTTCATATCAAATGAGAATCTTTACAATTTAAATGAAAATATTAGAATTTCATCATCAATGTATTTTGTTGAAAATACAAATGTGGAATTTGAAGATTCAACAATATTATTTAATATTCAAAATAGTGATCATTTCATTTATATTGGTAGTGATAGTAAATTAAAATTTACTCAACAATCAAACATTCAAGGTAACAATATTTTATCAAGTGGTTCTTATTTAATTTATTCAAGTGAATCTGATATTATAATTGATTATTCTTCATTTAAATCAACTCATTCAGTAACTGGTTCAATTGGTTTATTTAGTCAATCATCAATTTCGATGAATAAAGCACTTTTTACAAATAATTCAAATTCTTTTAATGGTGGTGTAGCTTATATTGATGAAACTTCAAAAATCTCTAAATTACAATCATCATTTTTTCAATTAAATTCTGCATCAATTGGTGGTGTTTTTTATACTGAATTAATTAAATATCAATTATTTAATAATATATCTTTTCCAAATAATTATTTTGGTAAAAATAAAGCAATTTATGGTGATATTATAGCTTCAGGTAAATAAATTTATTAATTAATAATTTATTTATTAATAGTTATTAATTTTTTTTTTTTTTTTTTTTATAAACAATAATAGTACCAAGTATTGTTAGTATTGAATTACCAGATTTAAATTCAAGTTTATCAAAACCAACAATTAAAGTTGAAGATTTTTATAAAAATTTAATTTCAGATAGAGTTTATTTATCAAATGTAACAATTTCAAAAGTAACTCTTTATAATTCAATAATTGTTAAAAATGAACAAGTTGTATTAAAAGGTGGTTTTGGTACATTTGATTTCCAATTTAATGCTCCACCAAATGTTAATTATTTTTTAGTAAGTGTATTAATTAAAGAATTAAATATATCTGTAGAAATTAAAGCAAATAGAACAGTTTGTAAAGATTATCAAATTTATAATAATGAAACTGGTATATGTACATCATGTCCAATGGGTTCTTATAATTATCAAGGATCATGTAAAATTTGTTCAGAAAATATAATTTGTATGGAAAGTGATATTCATTCAATTAATAATTATTATTTAATTATTCAAAATAATAATAATAATAATAATAGTAGCAATAATAGTAGCAATAGTAGTAGCAGTAGTAGTATTAGTAGTAGTAGTAGTGGTAGTAATGATAATGATGATAATAACAATAATGGTATTGGATTTTTAAAAGTTTATGAATGTTCAATTGGAGTTTGTTTTGAAAAAAATAAATGTTTAAATGAATTATATCGTGGTAATTTATGTTCAAGATGTATTAATGATACAGATTATGGAAATGATGATGAATTTGAAATGTATCCTTCAAATGGAAAGAATTTAGTTAGATGTTGTAAAGATTTTAAATCAATTTTATTTTTACCATATGTTTTATTTTTAATAATTTTTGGTTTAATTTTATCATTATTTAAATATAATTTATCAACATTAATAATACCAATAGTTTTAATGATTCAAATTAATTCAATTATTTTCATTTCATATCCTGGTATTTATTTATTACAATTATTTAGATTTTCAATTGATTTCATTGATGATATTTGTAGTTTTAGATTAATATATTATTGGAAATCATTTTTATCATTAATTTCAATATTGGTGGTTTTTTCAATTGGTTTTTCAAATTTATCATTTAATATAATTAATTCATCATCATCAATTCTACCACAAATTGCTAAAAGAAATTTAATGAATTTCAAATTGATTGAAAAAAATTATAAATTACATATTAAATTTAAAAATGATTTTAAAAGAAATTTAAAAGTAAAATTTAATTTAATTATTTTATTATTTCAACCATTATTATTTAATTTATTCTCTTTAGTAATTTCAAAAGAAATTAATTCAATCAATTATTTATTAATTGATATTTCAATAATTTTTAAAAATTCAACTCATTCATTATTTTATTCAATTTCTTTAATTTTATTAATTTTAATATTTTTAATTTTAACAATTTTAATTTTAAATTGTTTTTTTTATAAAATAATTTATAATAATGATAATAATAATAATAATAAAAATAATAATAATAATATAAATAATAATAATAGTAATAGTAATAATAATTTTTATTATAATAAATTTATTAAAATTATTTCAATTGGTTCAACATATTTATTATTTAATAATAATAAAAAATCAAATGAATATAGGGATCAATTTAAATGGTGGGATTTTATTATAATTTTAAAATCAATTATTATTATTATAATTTCAATTATAATGTTATTCAATCATGTATTATTCATTTTAATAATAACAACTATTCAATTCATTTTCTCTTATTTACAATTTGTATTCCATCCATATAAGAAATTGACAGATTATAAATTAAATAATTTTTTAAATTTATTACAATTGGTAATATTGGTAATGATTGATTCAAAACTTATTGGTTCAAATGAATCACTTTTTAATATAGGTTTATTAATTACAATATTAACTTTTACATTTTCTTTAATATTTTCAATAATTTATTATAAATTTATTATAAATTTAAATCAAAATAATAATAAAAATAAAAATTGTTAAAGGTTGTTGTAAAAATTATAATAGTAATATAATTCTATTTTTTATTCTTTTCTTTTCTTTTTTTTTTTTTTTATAAAAAAAATATTATTATCATTATTAGTTCTTTATTTATTTTTTTTTGTATTTTAAATAATATCCATTTAGAAACTTAAAAATAAAAAAAAAAAAAAAAAAAAAAAAAAAAAAAAAAATTTTAATTTTATATAATTTATAATTTATTTTTCTATTATAACAATATATTAAAAATTTTAATTTATTTAATAATGGCCATGATGATGATGATCATTTATTCTTGAATAATTATGACGTTTTGTTTTAATGTATTTAGCTATAATGAAAATAATTACAATACCGATGAATACAGAGAAACCTACAATTAGACCAAGAGCCCATTTTGGAAGTTTAGAATGAGATGATGTATCAATATCATAAACATTGATATTCAATTGAATTGTATATGGATTTTGATTGTTTGTACTATAGATTGATGGTATATTAACTGAAACATATAAAGAATCTGAATCATAATTGCTTATTAAAGAAGAACCTGGATTTGGTAGCAATGAAAGATAAGCATGATTTGGTGCGGTTGTTTGATTAAAACTATAGATATCAGATAAACTAATAACCATTAAAGAGTTTTTACCATCTCCACTTGATAATGTGATTGAATTTGAAGTTTCAGAGAAAACATTTGAATATCCACTCATTGAGTCATGTTGATTCGATATTTTAAATATCATTGAATAAGTTGCACCACCACTAGTTGTATAATAAACAGTTGGTAAATAGTTGATATTAATAGTTGGAGTTAAAGTAATTGTGGCTGCTGATGATGATAATGGTAAATAGGCACCTTTGTAATTTTCATAGCTAAATGATGGTTCCTCAACTGAAGTGAAGCCAACATCATATTGCAATTGGTTAAGCCATGGTTTTGAAGATGGTTTACCATTTGTATAGGTTGTACCATCCAATGTAAAAGATAAACCAACTTTGCTTGATGAATTACCACTGACTGCATATTGTGATAATTGACTAACCATGGAAATATCTGATGTTGAACCAGCAGGATTTGCAATGATATGTGATAGAACAACACTGAATTGCTCATTTGATGAACTCATTGAAAATGTGTTAAATGCTTGGACTATTGGTGATGGTAATGAAGTTTGGTTATAAACTCTGACACTACAATCAAATGATGCTTGGTTTTGGTTACATCTACATGTATTTCCAACATCACAGAAACCATTTTCTGAACAACCACTTGGACAACTACTGTTTGTGAATATATATTTACTAGTTCCTAATACTGGTACTGGTCCAACAGCAATTTGTTTTGTTGGAGTTTTTGATGGTGTTGGTGTTGGTACTGGAATTGGTGTATAAACCATTACAATTGCCAATGTTGTAAAGTTTACTGCATTTTTACCACTATAATTATCTGATAATCTACATGTAATGGTTTCACCAATTGAATCAATTGTTAAACTATCATCACAATCTAATCCATATGAAATATTTGATCCTTCTTCTGGTACATTGAGTGAAACTTTAATTCCTTCTGTACTATTTAAACAAAAAATACCTTGAATAACAACTAAACTATTAATATTGTATGGGTTAACTTCTGAAACGCTAAAAATCTTTTGATGGCATTCACTTGATGATGATGATGACGATGATGTTGATGAGACAAAATAATTATTAAATGAAATGGATAGAATTAAAAGAAATAAAAGTATCTTTTTTTCCATTTTTTTAATTTATTTTACACTAAAAAAATAAATAATTGAAAAAAAAAAATTAAAAATATAAATGTTAAAAAAAAAAAAAAAAAAAAAGATATTTTAGAAAAATCACTGGTATCACGTATTTTTTTGGGTTGAAAATTTTGGAAATTTAGGTATGAAAAATTCCGATAAAAAAAAAAAAAAAAAAATTGTTTAGTGGAGATTTTTTTTTTTTTTTTTTTCATAACTTTATGCCATCCTGTTATATTTTATTTAAATTAAGAATTTTTTTTTTTTTGGCCATTATTAGTTTTTTTTGAATTGGATAGTTGTAGTCTGCTTCTCTTTGAGATTTTTTTTTTTTTTTTACAGACCTTGAATTAAAAGTGTTTGGAAAGGGTTTGAAAAGGGATTATCAATTTTTATTTCTTTTTTAATAGAATAATAGAAATAGTGTTTATTAAAAAAAATAATAAAAATAATTATTTTATTTTTAAACAATAATTTGGATACTTCAGTGTGCACCATAGTTTAATTAAAAATAATCGATTTATTTTTTTTTTTTTTTTTTTTTTTTTTTTTTTTGAATTGGATAACGCAATTATTATTTGCTTCTCCTTGAGATGCTAGATCTCATTTTATTTTTTTTTTTTTTTTACAGGGTCTTTTTGATTAAAACATCTTTTTTGTCCAAACTTTTTTCTAAATCTTTTTTTATTTTATCGTCTGGTTCGTGATTGATGTTTATGACGTATTTGAATTGTTTTTTTTTTAATTGAGTTTTATCCACAATTTCGCTTATTTTTTGTAGGCATTTGTGTTGCTTAATATTTGTGGTGTTGTTTGTGATTTTCATTTTATTTTCTTTCTATCTTTTTTATTTTTCTGATTAACTTGGGTTTTTTTTTTTTTTTTTTTTTTTTTTTTTTTTTTTTTTATTTATAGAAAGTACTGAGTGAATTATTGTATTTTTTGAGATGTTTAGGAAGTTCTATTGCGGGTGTTGATGATGATTTGTGACACCCCTTGTCCTGTTTTATCAATTGGTGCGTGGTGTGTTATTTTGTTTTTATATTGTTGATTTATTGAGTAAATTTTATTTGTTTTTATATTTGTTTCAGTTAGAAGTGCTGCGTCCAGCTTGTTGTTGTCTAAAACGGTGTTTATTATGCTGGCAGATTGGATGGTATTGGATCCTTGGACGTTCCAAACACCTATTCTTATTGTGTTTTTCTTTATAGTTTTATTTGGGGTAGATTTTTATCTACCTTTTGAAGTTTCTGGTTTATTTTGTCTTCTAACTGATCTTTACTTTGTTCATTGTGTTGTTGGTCTTGTGTGTTTGTGGGGTTTTTTGATTTATTGATTTGTTTTAGAATTTCCTTGTTGAAGTTGTCTATATCTTCATCCATTTTT